>NW_023494790.1:35093288-35370788 GCF_904425465.1 Colossoma macropomum
AGTCAGTCGGTTAGTGAGCGAGTCAGTGAGTGAGTCGATGAGTGAATGGGCAAGTCAGTGAGTCAGTAAGTTAATGAGTGAGTCAATCAATTGATGAGTCAGTGAGTCTGTTCTTTAGTGAGTCAGTCATTGAATGAGTCAGTCGCTACGTCAGTAAGTTAATGAGTGAATCAATCAGTCAATGCGTCAATGATCGTCAGTGAGTCAATCAGTCAGTGATTTAGCGAGTGAGTTGGCAAATCAGAGTTGGTGAGTGAATCGGCAGGTCAGTGAGAGAGTCGGTCAGTGAGTCAAGAAGTTAATGATTGAGTCAATTAGTCGATGAGTCAGAGATTCAGTCAATGATTTAGCGAGTGAGTTGGTGAGTCAGTGAGTGAGTTGGTGAATCGGCAGGTCAATGTGTGAGTCAGTAAGTAAAAGATTGAGTCAGTCAGTCAACGAGTCAGTGAGACAATCAGTCAGTGATTTAGCGAGTGAGTCTGCGAGTCAGTGAGTGAGTCGGTGAATGAATCGGCAAGTCAATGAGTGAGTCAGTAAGTTAAAGATTGAGTCGGTTAGTCAGTGAGTCAATCAGTGAGTCGGTCTGTTGGTGAGTCAGTGAGTCATTCAATGAATGAGTCAGTCAGTGAGTCACTCGGTGACTACCCCAAAAAAAACAATGTATTTTGTTTTCATTGTCTGTATTCCACTATTTTGTAGTTACATCAGGGTGTGTTTCAAACTGATTCTGAATCATATTAAATGAATCATTCTGAATTGTGAGTTGTGGTAATGACAGAGATTCAGTGATGAACTGATTCGACTCCTTAAGAGTCCTGATCATAAATTCTCTGTGAGGTCAGAGATTCACTCCTTTAGGGTTCTTTATGTTGTGCTGTGTATGTGTGCATGTGTATTCTCTGTGTGTGTGTGTGTGTGTGTGTGCGCATGTCTGTTGGAGAGCCGGACAGTCCGCTCAGACAGAGTTAAGCATATGGGGTCAGCGGGTTGCCGTGGCGATGAACAGTCCCCTGGCGGACGTTATGTCGACCTTGTTCCCATGGACATGGCTCAGTGACTGTGCCAGAGAGTAGCAGGGGAAGCCCGAGAGAAAACACAAACACACACACACACACACACACACACACACACACACACACACGTACAGTGTGCAGCTACAGTGACAGTAAATAACCTCACTGGTCCACTAAACTAGTGCACAGTTACTGTAGGTCAGCTGTTGCTGCACAAATGACATCCCCTCAGAATCTGTTCAAAAATTAATTTTTATGAACAAATATTTAGGGTGGGAACTGCTGATGTCCAGTACTTTTAAAGTACATATCTGCCAGTATTGATGCACTAATTTTTAAAATTTTGTAAACTGAAACTACATCCACCTGTATTAGCAGCACTGATATAAAGCTACGTTCACATTACCAGGCTGAAGTGGCACAAATCCGATTTTTTGCCCTAATGTGACTCAGACCTGATGTTTTCAAGGCTGTGTGGACACACAAATCTGATCTTTTCAAATCCGACCTGAGCCACTTTCATATGTGGCCCTAGATCGGATACATATCCGATTCCAGGCCATGTGACCTTAATGTGACGCTCAGATCGGAATTCATGTGCTCTTTTTCCACTGCGTGTGCTCCATCATTCAGCGTTACCATGGCAGCAGCGCCGAACAGACGTTAAAGCCTGTAAACGGTGGAAAAGCAGCTCATCTCACCTTTTTCTCCTTCGTCTCGCTCTAATAATGAAGCTGAGAGCTGAACAGAGTTAATTATCTTCACAGTGAGGCTCGTTCTGCTCGTTAGTTTGTGCTGATGATGGTCGTGATTCATTCACGTGACGTTACTGAGTAGGATGAGCTCATGAGGGTCATTTTAGGACGCCAGTTCGTCACATTAATGACAGATTTGAGTCACTTACCTAAACGAGTGTGAACCATCGAGTCAGAGAGATCAGATTTGAGCGACGAGGCTTGTAATGTGAACGTAGCCTAACACTGGTCCATAGAGGGTTATGAGTGCATTAAAACAACTGAAATACAGATATTTTAGCACAATTATCCTGAACATTCTGCTCCTCTGGATTAAAATAAATACATCGTCAAATGTCAATTTGAGTCTGAACATCTGTCAAACGGCAACGACCGTTTTAAACACAATTATCTGCTGATATCGATATGATTCGTTATATACATATTACACATCCATGACTAAAATTCAGTTCATATTTTAAATAAAAACAAAATAAGGTATGAAAACATTACTGAATTTGCTACGATAAGGCAGGACGGTCTTCTTCATGGTGTCCTCAAGGCCGACGCTTTAGCATTATCTAGAAAACAGTTGCTAGCCTAGTCAGTATTGGTCATATCATCACTGTCCGAAAAAACCCAGGTATCTCATTTTTTTGCGATTTTTAGTTTTCTGCCTTATTTCAGCTTTTCTTTACATTGTGTGGAAGTTTCATGGCGATTGGACCAATAGAAATGCTCTAAAATTGCTTCAAATAAAATCTCTTTACATTAAATTACATGGAAAGCAAAGAACGTTGTTGCCCTCTCCTGTAAAGTGAGCAATTTTGAGACGCTTGTTTTTCTTTTGACTGTGATTATACAAAAGTTTACGCACCCCTGGTCAAATGGCATGTTTTGTTGATTTTCTAGTGCAGTTCTGGGAGACGGAGATGGAAACTGAAACTGCGGAGCGATGATGTGCTGTTAAACAGCAGGGGGCGCCATATTTTTAAGTTTCAGTTTGTCACACATCATTTTTGTTTTGACGTTTGCTGTAGCCGTCTGGGTAACGAACTTTTTATAGCATTATTTTCATTGTGTTTACATTTTCCCTTACGAAGTCGTGAAGTGTGAAAAAACACGTTATAAGCCATCACGTTTTTTCCGCGTATGTGATAGCACAGTTTTAACGTGAATTTTGGAAAAATCATGTTTTTTTCCACGTGAAATTCATGCGACTTTTTTATAAGGGTCAGCTGTCTGTATAGTTGGTTGCTTGGTAAACATATACAACTGATTATGGACCTCGATCAAATAGTTTAGTATATCTTATCTCGAGATAAGATCAGATATATTTCCTAAATTAAGATCAGATTTGCTTCTGTAATATGAAAATCTTATCTTGACCTTGTCAGATCTTAACCGAGGACGGCCTCGGATCTCATATGACTGAAAGTAACTGCCCAGTGATGTTGGCAAGATAGCCGCTGAGTGGACAGACTTGTTTATAATTGTTATAGTCTGTTAACGACAGATATTAATTAATGGCCAGATCCTCTTTATTCTTTGTACTAAAACATAGCAGAGCTGCAAGGCGGGGGGTTTCTAATAAAGTGGCCAGTGAGTGTGTACAGACAAAGGCTACAGCCGACACACACCCGCTTGGTCTCCAGGCGAGCTGTGAGGGGAGGGGGGAGGGGGGGATGGAGGGATGGTGAAAAAGAGGTGAGAACATTGACGTTTTTATCTTTCCATTGGATTTCATCTGCGTGATGGACGACCTGCCAGCATTTTAATTTTCTCCTCACAAATTACAGCCGTCAACACTCGCGCACTCGCGCACTCGCGCACACACTCGCTCATATGAAGAAACGTTCTGCTGTAGAAAACTGCACTTACGGATCTGCAGCTCACAGATATGGAGACACAACGTTTCTCTCGCTCTGTTTTCTCATACGTTACGGACAGTGTGGTGTTATCTGCTGGGTAGTGATGGGAAGTTGGGGGTGCTGAAATTTCAAGCAGTGTATTTGTGATATATGCAGTGACATCATTTTTGGATCATTCAGATCAAATAGAACATCATATCATATCTCAAGTCAATTTTGTGACACTGTCTGTGTTTATATGCAAAGATTTAATCCGATCTGATTGAATACGTTCCGATTACAGATTAAGACTGAGGTGTTTATTCTCACTCTACTCAACAATCTGATGAAAATCTCCATTTACATGCTCACTACAAGTAATCTGATCCAGAATTACCTGCATGTGTAGAGAACCACTTAGTGTAGACGTTACCATGACAACCAGCATCACGTGAGTCCAGTCAGAGTGAGATGAGCAGCAGTGAGCAGCGCTTGTGTTTTTAATTCCTTTAAAATGATGTCAGACTCAGGAAAACGTCCTTCACATGTCCTTATTAAAGAAGGCCGAGAGGAAGACGTCGTGTTCTGAGACACATAAGCTGGACGTCCGTCCCACCGCCGTCTTTTAAAGATCAGAGCATAAACTTCGTCTCCTCTGCAGACCAGTTTCTGCTCCGCCATGTTGAACGGTATAAACTTTCACTATGATGCAACGAACATGATCAGAACGGACTTAAACTTTCCGATAGGGAATGTAATCAGATACAGGCGTTTACACGGATATTATTCTTCTATTTAACAGATTATTTACAGGATTACCCACCTCGATCAGTCGGATAGAAATTGTATCGGTTTTAATCGGACTCTGTTCCGATTGAGGTGTTTACATGGACGTCTTCTATTCTGATTGAGCTATTAGTCGGATTATTAACGGATTATTAGGCTGCATGTAAACGTGGCTACTGTTCTAACTGAACTGCTAACTCAGCAGCTAAACTAACTAAGCAGATAAAGCTCGAATAGGTGGGTATATTTACATGTGTTGGTTTTTATGGCATCACAAAATAATTTGAAACTAACTGTTTTTGCAGATTTCTGCTGGTAATGAACAGTATTTTTTAAAACTTTAGCAATGTTTACACACTGCATCAAACTCTTTTAACCGAAACAACAGAAACATTTATTTTTCCATAATATTGGGCCCTTCAAACAATCCTGAACCCCCCACACCCCCCCACCCCCCACACCCCCCGCTTCTCTGACTTCACCACAACCCTGCAGCAATGAGAAAATAAACCTCACACACACACACACACACAGACACACACACACACACACACACACACACACACAGACTCACACACACACACACACACACACTCCCCCCGGGTCTTTGTGTGTGACGGATGAAGCGACCAGGCTAATAGCGCTTTAATGGCTTCATTAAACTGTATGTGTGCAGCTTATGATCGCCACAGCGATCTGTCAGAGAGAGGGAGAGGGAGAGAGGGAGAGGGAGAGGGAGAGAGAGAGAAAAAGAAGAGATAAGATGATAAAAAATAGAGAGGGGTGGTGAGAAACGAAGAGAAAGAAAACAAGAGCGGGAGAGAGACAGAGAGGAGTGTGTGAGATAAGAGGTAAAAAACAGAGAAGAGGGATAGATAGAAAGAGGACAGAGAGTTGCAGAGGACCCTGTTTCATACAGAGAGAAGGGAGAGCGAGAGGACGAGAGAGAAAAAAGAGGAGGAGAAAGAGTTTGAGAGAAAGAGAGAAAGGAGAGCGAGAGGAAAGAGAAGAGGAAGAGAGAGAGAAAGAAAAGAGGGGAAGAAGGGAGAAAAGTCTTATATATGCCATAGTTTAATACAGAGAGAGAGAGAGAGAGAGTGGAGGAAAAGGAGGAGAGACAGAGAAAGAGAGAAAAGAGATGAAGAGAAAAAGGAGAAGGAGTGAGAAAAAGGGAGACAAAGAGGAGAAAAAGGGAGAGAGAAGTTAGAGATGGAGAAAGACAAACAATGCAGTAACACACACACACACACACACACACACACACACACACACACAGCACTGTGGAGACACCAGATTAGAGTTTGTGTGTGTGTGTTTGTGTTTGTGTGTGTGTGTGTGTGTGTGTGTGCGTGTGTGTGTGTGTGTGTGTGTGAGAGAGATTAGATTAGTTTTGGGGGGGTTTAATAAAAGAGTCAGTGATTTATCAGTGTTATATACAGCCAGCACTGATCACCCACCCACCTGGGGGAGAGGGCGGGGCTGGGGAGGTGAGAGGGTGGGGGCAGAGTCTGTTTGGGTGAAGTGATGGGAGGCAGAGGTAGAGTGTGTGTGTGTGTGTGTGTGTCTGTGTCTGTGTGTGTGTGTGTGTGTGTGTGTGTGTGTGTGTGTTTTAATAAATCCCTGCTGTCATCACACCTCCTCTCACACTTTCACTGACACGTCTGTCAACTAGAGCCGGCCAATACGGCAGAATGTGACATCACGATACTCAGGAAGCTTTTCACAACACATGATGTCACAATATTTATAATAATATTTGACATCTGATCAGTTTGAACAGACAAAGTAGAGCCACATCAAAAAACTCTGAATCCAGTTATAAATGTAACGTTCACACACTGTGCTGCACTAAATCCAGTTAAACAGGACTAATTATGCTCTTTTTAACCAAATATGCAGTTGTGAAGTGATTTAAGTAGAGATGAGACCCACGAAACACTCAGACAAGCATAGTGACTCATTTTGATGCGTTATGATGATAACGATGTTGTCATATTGCCCAGCTATACTGTTATTATCTGTTACAGTGTGAGTGACTGAGCTTCCACACATTAATCATATTCTGTTTACTGCACAGATGTTAAGGCCAGGCTACTCAAATTCATATACATTTAATATAAATCGTTTTTCTCCGTTTTGGCCTTGAATGTGTGCTGTTGAAAGCGCTCTGCGGGGCGCTGTGGTGTGGTCTGAGAGAATAGACGAGAGTCGCGCTGCTCTGATCTCAGCTTGTCTGGTTTGGATGTTGGATCTAATTTTTTGAAAACAGTGTAAAAATGCTGATGTGGATGGAAAGAGTTGTGAAAATTAACATGGGGGAACTTCCAGAAATGAAAATGCAAATGTGAACAGAACTTTTTGAAACCGGTGGCTTCCTGATATTCCCGAGTTATGTTTATACTCAGTGTTGTAACTACCTGAGACCACTTAGTGCAACACCTGCTCTCACGGAAATACAGCAGATCTGTCTTATGTGCAGTGTAGATATGCAAATATATACACTTCTATTTCTACTCTCTCATACTTTACTCTAACTTGTCTCATTTTTATTTCTGCCTTATTTATGTCTATTTTTATTTATATTTATATTTGTATTTCTATTTTTATTTCTGCTTAATTTATTTCTACTTTTATTTCTGCCTAATTTCTGTCTGTTTTTATTTCTATTTTTCTTCCTGTCTAATTTCTGTGTTTTTATTTATATTTTAATTTCTGCCTAATTTACGTCTATTTTTATTTCTATTTATATTTGTATTTCTATTTTTATTTCTGCTTAATTTATTTCTACTTTTATTTCTGCCTAGTTTATGTTTTTATTGCTATTTTTATTTCTGCCTTTTTTGTTTCTATTTTAATTTCTTCCTAATTTGTCTATTTTTATTTCTATTTTTCTTCCTGTCTAATTTCTGTGTTTTTATTTATATTTTAATTTCTGCCTAATTTATGTCTACTTTTATTTCTATTTTTATTTCTGCCTAATATTTGTAAGTTTCCTGCTGCTATAACACTGCAGTTTCCCTGCGGGATCAATAAAGTTCTGTCTATCTATTTATCTGTTAGTCCATCCATCCATCAAAAACACTAATGTGCCTAAAAAGCTTCTCGGAAACCAAGTGAAAATTCTAACGAGGGTCAAAAACGATTTAAAAGACTTTAAAACAGTAATGTTGATGGAAAAGTTCTGTATACAAACACAGCGTTTCTGTGGGGGGGAAAGTGCGCTTGAGTTTCTGTATCAGGTCATAGTTTTAGTGTGATTGATTATTTTGTGCATATCTTTGCCACTTCATGACTAACCTCTCTCTCTCTCTCTCTCTCTTTCTCTCCCTCGCTCTCTGCAGCAGTGAGGAATGACAGAAATAAGAAGAAGAAGGAGGAGAAGAAGACGGAGTGTTCAGAGAGTCTGACGCTCAGTCCTGACACGGAGCAGATGATCGACAGAGTGAGAAAAGCCCACCAGGACACTTTCCCCTCACTGTGTCAACTGGGGAAGTACACCACGGTCAGTTTGTGTGTGTGTGTGTGTGTGTGTGTGTGTGTGTGTGTGTGTGTAATAACACGAGAAATAGCAAAGAAAATTTACTGTTTTTCACCTGGATGGGATTCTTAGCTTTGGCTCAAGAGAGATAAAGAAATATATTCAAATAATCTTTAGATGAATTAAGATAAAACATAGATTATAAAATGTGCCATAATGTTTACACAAGACACGTTTTAGGTTCTGTCTTTTTCTCAGTGTGTTAAATTCAGCCAGTAAACAGTGATTGTGTATTTAAATGTGCAGAAGTGTGTTCACAGTAGAGGACGTGTTCACTTATTTACACTTAGAACATCAACAAAAACAGGGACTTTTATCAGGGGTGCCCAAACTTTTGCATACGACTCTGTAAGAAGCTGTTATACAAAATAATGGGATTAATTGGATGGGGTGGGGGGGGGGTGGTGGCTGTTGCTTAGGGACCCCTTAAATTCAGTAATGGCTCTGGGAAGTGGGGGTACTGAGGAGGCTGTAGACCCCCCCCCCCAATTCCCCCACCGTTTCATCGACTGTTATATCTCCCGCTCTGCGTCTGTCCCGGTGCTGAATCTCACTGTGTGACTGTCAGCGTGACACTTAATTACCGTGGCTCACATCAACAATCTGATTGGTCCCTGCTCAGTTCATTTGCATAAAGTTTGTCCGGAATGTGCCGTGCAGTCAGAGGTTTGACGTGTCAGTTGTGTGAATGTGTTGTCGTCTCTCGCCTCGTTATAGCACCGACATCCTCTGAGGTAAATTAGCAACGACAAAAAAAAATGCAAATCATTTTTTGTGATGTCATCGATCACGTCACTTATGCACTACGTACAGTTTTAGCACCTCCACTTTGAAACACCTTCCTGCGTCCCTGGTGTACGCTGGATTTTTCAAGAATATTTCCCTTTAAATGACATTGCTTAAGTGCTTAAATCTCTTTCTGTCTGTCTGTCTGTCTGTCTGTCTGTAGAGTAACAGTTCGGAGCGGAGGGTTTCTCTGGACGTTGATCTGTGGGATAAATTCAGTGAACTCTCCACTAAGTGCATCATTAAAACGGTGGAGTTCGCTAAGCAGCTGCCCGGCTTCACCACGCTGTCCATCGCTGACCAGATCACACTCCTCAAAGCCGCCTGCCTCGACATACTGGTGATTACAGCAGCTTTACCCTTCAGTAACAATAACAGTATTGACAACACATAAAACTGCATTATCACTGTGCCTTTGCTGTCTGATTTACATTATATAACTATTTAAATATCATTGCAGAAGTACACCGTCTGTGTTTACATGCAAAGATATTTTGCCGATCTGATTAAAAACGTTCCGATTATGGATTCAGACTGAGGTGTTTATTCTCACTCTACTCAACAATCTGATGGAAATCTCCATTTACATGCTCACTACAAGTAATCTGATCCAGAATTACCTGCATGCGTAGAGAACCACTTAGTGTAGACGTTACCATGACAACCAGCATCACGTGAGTCCAGTCAGAGTGAGATTAGCAGCAGTGAGCAGTGCTTGTGTTTTTAATTACTTTAAAATGATGTCAGACTCAGGAAAACGTCCTTCATATGTCCTTATTAAAGAAGGCCGAGAGGAAGATGTCGAGTTCTGAGACACATAAGCTGGACGTCCGTCCCACCGCCGCCTTTTAAAGATCAGAGCATAAACTTCGTCTCCTCTGCAGACCAGTTTCTGCTCCGCCATGTTGAACGGTATAAACTTTCACTATGACGCGACAAACATGATCAGAACGGACTTAAACTTTCCGATAGGGAATGTAATCAGATACAGGCGTTTACACAGATATTATTCTTCTATTTAACAGATTATTTACAGGATTACCCACCTTGTTCAATCGGATAGAAACTGTATTCCGAATGGCCTCAGTCAGAATAGTCCAGTCCGATTGAGGTGTTCACATGGACGTATTCTATTCCAATTGAGCTGTTAGTCTGATTATTGACGGATTATTAGGCTGCATGTAAACGTGGCTATTGTAATGAATGAACATTTACATTTAATCTGCGTTCTCTTTGAGTTTGCACTTCTTTTTCACGTTTCTAGTAGATATTTTTTCTCTCTGTAAAGCAAGAAAACCGTACTTGTATCATATTCAGATCAATGTAAAATATCTCCTCCTGTACATAGAAAGAAAGTACAGACTCTATACTTTCTACAAAAGTTGTAGGAGGTGAAGAAAAACATAAAGCGATCAACTCAGAACAGTCTGACATATGCTGACCCTTACTGACCGTCAGTCACTATTATTAGCATTCTGTTGCATTTTTATGAAAGTGTCCCTTCAAACCTCAGAAGTCTCAGATATTGTCTTGTTCTAACGTTGTTACATTCAATTTATGTTGTTTTTCAATCATTATTTAACTACATTTTTTGGTTTTGTTGCTGTTGTAGATTTTGCGGATCTGTACGCGCTACACACCGGAGCAGGACACCATGACGTTTTCGGACGGTCTGACGCTGAACCGGACGCAGATGCACAATGCCGGTTTTGGGCCACTCACTGACCTGGTGTTCGCCTTCGCCAACCAGCTTCTGCCGCTGGAGATGGACGACGCTGAGACGGGGCTCTTGAGCGCCATCTGCCTGCTGTGTGGAGGTCAGACACACACACACTGTCCAGACTGCAAGCTTTCACACTCACTGGCCACTTTATCAGAAACCCCTCTCTTTTAGCTCCACCTTGCTGGTGTACAGTTAAAGAGCTGTAGCTCATCTGTTGATGCACAGTTTGTGTTAGCCATCCTCCTAGTCCTTCATTAGTGGTCAGTTTCTAACCACAGAGCCGCTTTTGGATATTTTTCGGTGGTGGTCCACTCTCAATCTAGCAGCAACACTGCAGTGTCCGATACACTCGTACCAGCACCATACACACTACTATGTTAGGGTCACTGCTGTGCTGAGCACCCAAACAATATCTTGACAACAGCAGCCTTGTTGTCAGAAACTGACCAGTGATGCATGAAGTGTGGAGGGCTAATGTTGAGCAGCAAAAGATGGGCTACAATTGTCTGTAACTGTAGATCAATGTAGTGGAACTATTAGGTCAGTGAAGCTCACAGAACGTGGAAGTACATGGTTTCTAACTGGATAACTGGCGCCATCTAGTGGCAGCATTGCAAACTCTTCATTCAAGAATGACGTGCCACACAGTGTGGAGCTGGTCCAGACTGTGGGTTAACGTGTGTGTGTGTGTGTGTGCGCGCAGACCGGCAGGACCTCGAAGAGGCCGATAAAGTGGACGTCCTGCAGGAGCCGCTGCTGGAGGCTTTGAAGCTGTATGTGAGGAGGAGGAGACCACACAAACCACACATGTTCCCCAAAATGCTCATGAAAATCACTGACCTGAGGAGCATCAGCGCCAAGGGTAAGAGAAACACACCCCTACACACACACACACACACACACACACACACACACACACACACACACAAAAAGTAAAAAAAAGTAAAATAAAATATAATATGAAAAAAAAGAAAAGTAGAGTAAAAAATAACATTTTCTCTCTTTCAGGTGCGGAGCGTGTGATCACTCTGAAGATGGAAATTCCCGGCTCCATGCCACCACTAATCCAGGAGATGTTGGAGAATTCCGAGGGTCTGGAGAGTTCAGGGAGCGGAGCCTCGTCTCGTCCCACCGGCGCTCCGCCCGGCAGCTGTAGCCCTTCCCTCTCTCCAAGCTCTGCCCAAAGCAGCCCGCCCACACACTCACCCTGACCACCGCCGTCGCCACGGCAACAGCCGCCTACCAACTACTGTGTTCCCTCAAACACGCCCCACACACACTGAGCGGCCCAAGTGGACCCGAGCGGAGCCGTTTGGTTCTTCCTCCTGCTCTCCCTCTATCCTCCTGTGGGGCGGCGCCAAGTCCTTCATCTCTCCCTCTCTCGCACTCTGCCTCTCTCGCTCTGCACGCTCGTCTGACGAAAGGCTCGCCGGACGACCGGAGGGACGAACGCCGAAGCAAAAGAGAAGTGAACGCGTTTGAGGATAAAACGGCAATTCTAGGGGTCCAAGCACCCCGACGAGCGCGAGACGCAAAGAGGAGAAGGTGTGTGTGAGGACTAACAGGACAAACAGGACAGACTCAGAGAACCCGTGTGAACTTTTCTGCTTTTCTTTTCTTGTTTTTATTTTTATTTTAATTTTTTTTGTTTTGTTAATTTTTTTTTCTCACTCGGACACCTCAGGCCTGGACTGCAGATAAATGATTGAGCTGGCCTGACCTTTTCCAACTTCCAAGAGACAGATTTTTTACGAAAAAAAATATATATATAAATATATATAGAGAGAAAAGCAGGAATGATTGTGATCAAGTTAAAAAACAGAAAAACAAAAAGAAGTGGACTCCGATAGTAGATGTGGTTGAATTTCTTCACTGAGGTTTTTTTCTCTTTTTATGACCATTAGAGGAGAAGAAAAAAAAATGAAGAGAGATTTTGTTGTTTATTGCCGACTGTTGATGATGATGATGATGATGTTTTTCATGGAAACAAAAACATTGGAAAAAAAATTAATTTACACTCACATAAATTGTGCACAAAAGAAATGACATAAACTGTGGTCAAAAAATAAGATCTGCGTCTGTTGTTTGTCTGATTGCTTTGGTAACACTAACATTGAAATAACATCATAACAATAGAACTAGAACTACAGTAGAGCTAAAGCAATAATGACGCAGGTGTGATCTGATATTCCGTGAGGTTTTAAAGGGACTCTGTCCAAAATCAAACCCCTCTGTTGTGCACATGCTAACATCCTAGTGCAAAGTGTGACTTACTGCGAAATATAAAAATGATCACTGTGTTGCTAAAACATGCAGGTAGCATGGATGTCGTTATATATTCTATTTATAAGAAAATTCAAGATTAACAGTATTTTAGCAATAAAAGTTAGGGATGCATCTAGGGCTGGGCGATAAAACGGTAACGATAATTATCGCGATATAACTTTTCTATGATAGAGCGATAAAAAAGGTTCGATAAGTTTTCGATATAATACACCATTCTCACACTTCCACGTTCTAGCGAAAGCCTTGGTGGCATTTTCTGCTGCAAGGAAAGCGACACTGCTCTCGCAACGAGACGGTGCACTTCCGAGTTTTTCAACATGATTAGAGAGGGAGGGGGCCACGAGTAAAAAAACGGTTGCCAAATATACTTTAGCAACATCTGAAACGTGGAGTTATACAGTCCCTGTTTGAGTGGAGCAACCGGCGATCTGTTCTCCTGTGACCGAGTGTGAGTGACGAGGTCAGTGGTGTAACTGTACTGTCCTACAGCGAACTCACTACTTTCCTAACATCCTAACAAGCTTTAGTAGCGTTAAATCACGTCTGCTCCTCTCAACTACAGCGCTGTTACAGCGCCCAGTCATATTTTAGTATTAGTGCATTCACAAGTAACAAAAGTGAAAGAAAAGTGGGTTCATGTAAATTACAGCCCTGATTTAAACGAAAGTAAACCGAGGAAGCTGTGAGGCATTGGAGAGCGGGAGATCGCTAGGTTTCCAGGCTAGCTGTTTTTAGCAGCTGGCTAAATTGAAGCGGCGCTCCGTCACTCCACAACACGGAGAACTGATGATACGGTAGATCAAACACGACACAAAAGCAGTTTAAATGTACCTAAAAGGACGACTCCGTTTGTCTGGTGTTGATATGTTGCGCTTCACCCCTTAAACTACTAAGATAGTATAGAGAAATCCAGTCGTCGTTAGCTGGTGTCTGAATACTGTGATATGCTCTGACATAAGTAAGGCGGTGGGATCCATCACTGATGTACCGAGCCAGATAATGTTCGCTGTTTGTACTAAGTTGACGTTGTTGCGAAACTAAATAGTTTCAGCACTGTTGTTGGCCACTTGTTTAGCATTTGTAACAGGGTAGCCGAGCACTCGTCACCAGACAGCTAAAAATAATCTTTTCTTTCGTAAATTATGAATATTACAAAAACTGCGGCTGTGCCTTTCCAGCTGGTAAAAACAGCTCACCAGACACTTTCTCCCACTCTCCCATAACAGATTTGTGAAATGTTCCACTGTTTGCCGAGTGTTTGTCATGTTCTGACCATAAAGGATAGTTTAAAACAGCAATTAACAACTCAGCCTTCAGACTAGAGAGAAATAATGATTTGACGGTTATCATGATATGTATCGATATCGAACAATATGAATTTTGTTTATCGTGATAGCATTTTTGGCCATATTGCCCAGCTCTAGATGCATCAATACTGTTGTTTTTCAGACCAAGTACGTGCACACATGCTTGCTATTTGCTGATACCAATCCCATATTGAGTAACTCACTTGGAACTAGGTAACTGTTAGTGTTAATGCAGTGAACCTGAACAGTTAGCTGATTTTGAATGATGTGCATTAGCTAGCTATGCTACATTAGTTACCTTGGATCGAATAGCGCTGCAGCAGCTTTTGTTCCACATCAGAAAACGTGCTTCTGTACAGCTGTAAGTAAAGTACATTTCATAGTTTTGATCCTCATCTGTCTCTTTCAACAGCAATTTCTGTAGCACAGCAACAGCAGGAATCTCATCCAAGGCTGTTGCATCCGAAGAGCTCACGTTCCGAGCTTCATGTCTCGTTTTTTATTGGCTGGTTGAACTGTAGATGAATGTCCTCCAAAGCCAGACACACAAGTCTTGTTCTTTGGTGACTCACACTGCACATTTGAATAGATCATCATGTAGACAAAGGCTATGATTTTATGTACTCATACTGAACATAAACACTTCACTCAAAACATCACACTGTGTGCCAGAGGCAGTTTAAGGGGAGTCTGGCAACTTCCTGTTTCTCCCATTATATCAAAAACATGACTGAAATGCCAGGGGGCGCCCATGAGAGCTGAGAACGAAACATTTGTGCAGAACCTTTCGTCAAAATAGAAAAAAAATCAAAGAAGCCTCACCAGTATATTTCTGATTTTCTACAGAAAACAGGTTTTGGGTTGTGGGATACTAGCATTACTGTTACTGAGGGCTGATTGGTTAGCATTACTGCTACTGAGTGCTGATTTGTTAGCATTTCTGCTACTGAGTGCTGATTGGTTAGCATTACTGTTACTGAGTACTGATTTGTAAGCATTACTGCTACTGAGTACTGATTGGTTAGCATTACTGCTACTGAGTGCTGATTTGTTAGCATTTTTGTTACTGAGTGTTGATTGGTTAGCATTTTTGTTACTGAGTGTTGATTGGTTAGCATTACTGTTACTGAGTGCTGATTTGTTAGCATTAGTGCTACTGAGTGCTGATTTGTTAGCATTAGTGCTACTGAGTGCTGATTGGTTAGCATTACTGCTACTGAGTGCTGATTTGTTAGCATTTTTGTTACTGAGTGTTGATTGGTTAGCATTACTGTTACTGAGTGCTGATTTGTTAGCATTAGTGCTACTGAGTGCTGATTTGTTAGCATTAGTGCTACTGAGTGCTGATTGGTTAGCATTACTGCTACTGAGTGCTGATTGGTTCGCATTACTGCCAACGAGTGCTGATTTGTTGGCGTTGCGGCTACTGAGTGCTGATTGGTTGGCATTAGTGCTACTGAATGCTGTTTGGTTGGCAGGCTAATCAGCTCACTGACTGAGTGAACTGGTTTGCACTCACTAATATCATGAATATTCATAAGACACTGTTAGGAAGTTCTGTAACTGGAGTTAAAGAGTTAAAGTGCTCAAAATTTTGACAGTAGTGTTGAAATTTGTCGTTGTTCTGAGAAACCAAGTGCTTTCTGTGTAAAAATGATGAACCTTTTTTTCGTTTACAAACTATGATATTTTTGCACAATAGCTGTATAGCATCCCATTCCTTTTGGACTTGCTCGGGTGCGCCCTCTAGTGCCTGACAATACCAGTGAACATTATTGAGTGGCAATTCTCACTAGAAATTCTCTGACCGGATACTGAGTGTTTCACGGCAGCCAATCCGATTTTAGGAGCATAACCACGTTTTGTAATATGCAGTTTTACAGTTACAGTACACTGGTTGTTGGTTACATGCTCTCCAAAATGATTCTAAATCTGTCATATTTATGATAATTGCTGCTGGTTGTTGTAGAACCCAATAATGTAATAATGTCAAGGCCTGGAGTTAAAAAATCAATCAATGTAATAACTTGCCCAAATATTTAATACAGTGTCTTGACCAATAATGTAATCATATTTGATTGATAACGTAATACGCTATTGCATTACTGGGAAATCATTTCATTTTCAGGTTAACTATATTTAATTTCTTTAGTTTCTTACGTTTTTGGTCAAGTTCAGTTCAAAAATAATTACATTATTGGGAAATTATTACAGTATTGGGTTATATGGTTGTTCTGTAAATACTGGTGATACACATGGTATATTTAGAAAAGTATATTGTGGCCTGATTTATCACAGTAATGATAATATATCATCATGCAGCCCACCCTAATGGACCGGTACTAAACTAAAAATACTGTTTTGAGAGTCTGTAACTGGGAATGCTATTATCATGATGGACAGTTTGAGCTGAAACTGTGACCAGCAGATGGTTTTTGGTTGCAAGCATATGTCGTACATCTGAATCCTTCTGGGAAAAGCTGGAACAGAGTTGGAGGAGGGAGGTTTTTGGACACAGTCTGCAGCTGAGCCAATACACAATCTCACTGCAACTCCCTCCACATGGACTTCAGCCTCCCCCTCAATATCTGAACCCCAGAGACGCTATTTGATGTGATACCCAGAGCCTGGACGAAAGGAAGGAGGACCAGTCCAGGTTACAGGATATGTTGCTATTTTGTCAGGGTTTGTTGTTGTTCTTGTTTCTATGCTCACTGTCCATTTTATCAGCTCCACTTACTATATAGGTGCACTTTGTAGTTCTGCAGTTACAGACTGTAGTCCATCTGTTTCTCTGATACTTTGTTAGCCCCCTTTTACCCTGTTCTTCAGTGGTCAGGACCCCCATGGACCCTCACAGAGCAGGTACTATTTGGTGGATCATTCTCAGCACTGCAGTAACACTGATATGGTGGTGGTGTGTTAGTGTGTGTTGCGCTGGTACGAGTAGATCAGACAGCAGTGCTGCTGGAGCATTTAAACACTCTGTCCACTCTATTAGACACTCCTACCTTGTCAGTCCACCTTGTAGATGTAAAGTCAGAGACGATAGCTCATCTGCTGCTGCACAGTTTGTGTTGGTCATCCTCCAGTCCTTCATCAGTGGTCACAGGACGCTGCCCACAGGACACTGTTGGCTGGACAGTTTTGGTTGGTGCACTATTCTCAGTCCAGCAGTGACACTGAGGTGTTTAAAAACACCAGCAGCACTGCTGTGTCTGATCCACTCAGACCAGCGCAACACACACTAACACACCACCACCACATCAGTGTTACTGCAGGGCTGAGAATGATCCACCACCCAAATAGTACCTGCTCTGTGAGGGTCCATGGGGGTCCTGACCACTGAAGAACAGGGTGAAAGGGGGCTAACAAAGTATGCAGAGAAACAGATGGACTATATATATATATATATATATAAATGGACTACATATATATATATATATATATATATATATATATATATATATATATATGTGTGTGTGTGTGTGTGTGTGTGTGTGTGTGTGTGTATAACTTTCTGCGAGGGAGCTTTTTAGAGGTGGACGTCTGGTTCCTATCACCACCACTGTGAACAGTTCTGACTCTGTTTCTCTGCCACTTCATAATTCAGAAATTATGAGAATTTGGTAGAATTATCTTTTGATAAGGGGAAGAATACAAACAGAAAAAGCACCGTCTTAAATGCAATATAGTTTTCTTTGGGGTCCTCAAATTAGAAAGCAGTTATTGACAGTTTGTCAAAGAAAACTAAAAACATTGCAAAACGACAACAAATATTAAAATGATCCGAACATTGCATAAGAATAGATAGATAGATAGATAGATAGATAGATAGGAAATTAAACCCCTCACTAATGATAAAATTGTTACTTTTAAGCATTTTTATTACTTGTCGCTGTTATACGGAGTGGAAAACTCCAAAATACACAAAACTACAGATATACAGCGTGCTAACATAGCGTTTCGTTGCATAACATTAGTTCTAATTATTGGTCACCTACGGTGTCACTCAAATCCCGTTGAAGCCCGCCTCTCCGTCCTATTGGCTCCTACCTTCACATATTTAAAAGCGCCGGACCAATCGGCGGCCTTCGCGCGGAATTTCGAACCGTGTTCAAAAGTGGAGTAGTTATTACGCCGTGTATCCCTCCGCTTTTTTCATAAACAATATAGTCCTGGATAGTGATATCAAACTTGCAAACGTTTTAGAACTTAAAACTAACATATATTATCATGTTTTGTGTATTCGTGCTGTAACTGCAATTTTAGTCCGGATATTGTGTGAAACTTGTTATGTTTCGGTACTTTTTTAGATTTTAGCGGCAGCATATCATCCGCGCCGGCCTCGCTGTAGTAGTTAGATCCGGTAGTGGCGGTTAGTGAGCGAGGCAGATGGCGCCTCGGTTTATAGCGAATTTAGAGTAAAACACGGATTTAAAGTCTTATTTTATCTTCAGGATCGAGTTTACTCAGGTAAGATAGATTTACTTTAAGCATAAACGCTCTTATCTGTGTAGAAAATGGGAAAATCCGTTAGTTCTTCGCCACCATTTAAGGTGGAACGGGTAATTTGAATGAGAAGGTGACTGCAGCTTCGTTTATGCAGCTCAGACTCAATGTAAAGCTTACATGTAAGAGCTGGGCAGCTTATGTTTAGCTGTTAAAGCCTAGTGGTGAGAATTTGGCTTTTATTTAAAGGTATTACGATTCATTTTAATAAGCTGTTTTTGTGTTTTTATTGTTTTGTACGTCGCTAGCGAGACATTGGATTTAACCGAAGCAGCATGGAGCATTTAACAGTTAACTAGAGGCAACGTACTAGGTGACAAGTTAGCTAGTAGCACATTAATAGTTGAATATTTAGATACGTTTTTTTTTCTACTCCTTCGTCGACATTTATTGACTCCTGATGGGAAATTTAGATACCGAAAAACAACACATTAAATAATTGACTCATTCACATAGTTCAGAAGACAGGAGAACAGAGTTATTCCACAAAAAGCACATAATAATCTGTTTTACGTGTCTCTATGAGCTGTTTTTGCAGTGCATTGTGTTCCTACGTAGAGGCACATTTTAAATCAGGCATACTCCGTGATCACGAGGCCCTCCACGTGTGTTTAAAAAATGACCTACACTTTAAAGAGGGTTCTTCAAGGGTTCTTTGGTAAAAACAGTGGAACCGTGAGCTCTATATAGAACCATTTCGTGCCCAAATAGTTGTATATGGTTCTGCGTTAACGCTGAACCTGTTTGAAAATGGATCTATCTAGCACCAATAGAAAATGGATCTATCTAGCACTAATAGAGTTTCTGTAGTTACAAGTTTGACATCGTGACAATATCAGAACCCTTTTTGGATCTGTGTAGAACCATATGCAGCACATTGTCCATCAATCTGAAGAACTATTTCACAATACAGTGACCCATGCCAGCTTTAAATGGTTTAATAGTACCCTGAGCTGCAGAGCTATTGCCTTTTCTAAAGAACCCTTGAAGAACCATATTTAAGTGTAGTCCTGTCTGGATAGCTGCAATGTGACTTTTGATATATCTCAAGTCACATTGCAGCTATCCAGACAGGACTACACTTAAATATGGTTCTTTTTATTATTATTATTATTATTATTATTATTATTATTTCTTCTCCAAACAGGTGAGTTGAAGATGCCTCTACTCGGTAAGATTGTGGTGATCAAGCGAAACGGTGCAGATGGGACAGAGTTTCCTCTCACAGCTTCCTGCCTGTTTGGAAGGTCAGTGGCACAGATCGGAAAGCTACACGGTTTCTGGGAGTTTGGTTGTTCGTGTGTTGTCTGCCTTTTTTATGTGAGTTCTGTCTTCCTTTAAACAACTTGCCATGCCTTATCTGGGCGGAGCTTCCGTTTGACGTCAGACATGATGTAGAATGAGCTTCTAGCCAATCAGCATTCGCTATAGGTGCCTAAGCTGTAGTCCTCACCCTCATTTGAACAGTTCCAAGTCAAGCTTGTGCATTGTTTCTGCCTATGATTGTGTTTGTAAGCCTGTTTAAAAAGACTGGCATTTCTTTGTTGACGACGAACTTGGAGGAGGTGGCACAGCCAAAGAAACTAGGGTAAACGTACCTATTAAGCTTAAAGTTTATATTGAGATTTTTAGGACACTAGACAGTGATTTCAGAAAGATAGGTGATGTTAAAATTACGTATTAATCTCTTATACAATAATATGCAGCTTATTTTAAATGTTTTTATAATAAAAAAGGATATGCATCTTTAAAAGCAAAAATCTGGCTGTGTTTAATTAGTACATTGTGTACCTTTTAAGTAGACTGTTCCAAATAAGCTCACAACAAAACGTTCTATTAAAAATTGTTTATTTTAAAAATACATATTTAGAAGTCAGTTAAATTTGTTTTTTTTTCTCGAAGAGTCAGTGACAAGTACAAGACAACTAAAACCGAACAACCGAAATTTATTCGCAATGGAGTGTCATTCATACTTATTGCGTCATGTATTATTAGCCTCTTAAAATCCCAGGCACATGATATACTACGGCTCATAATACAGTAACTACAGCAACTTCGATGCAAACTGGTTGAACTGTTCTTAGGTTTCAGAAGTGTGTAATAAAATTGTGGGCCCACCGGCAGACTAGAAGCTATGGATATTTACGCATGTTTGTGTTTTAGTTTGAGTGGAAAGTGCTTTTATTATTTTTAAAATGAACCATTAGATGATCTGGTGTTTGTTTTGTGAGAATTTCTGCTTTTCTGCACTAAACTTGGTAATATATAGAGGGGAATTTGATGCTTTTACCTCACTAACAGCTATGGTAAGCTAATTACGTAGCCTATTATTAAATGGTTGTAAATTTATTTATATTCTTTTAGTCGCTTTTCGGGTAAAAACTCTGCCTTTGATGCACATAAACACTGTGCTCCTTCTCTCTCTGGATCAGAGCTTTTCTGTCTACTCTGAACTTCCTCGACAGATACGAGAGTTTCTGATTGTTCGTATAGACGACATGCCCCATTCATCTTTGGGCACGAACTATAGTTCTGCTTTGATTTGTGTGTTAGCCTGGTCATTTTGTAAAGGTAAAGTGAAAGTAACAACGATCAGTGGATGTTAGTGGTCTGTTTATGAAACATTTATGTAGTTCAGTGTAAATGAGTTTAAAGGGAGCACGTTGAGCTGAATCGGAGCAGTGATTTTTGATTTAAAAAGAAATTTAAGTACAGTATTTGCAACATAAACGATCTAGGTTATACATAATGTGTGTATTAATTTCTTTCTCAACGTAAAAGTGTGACGCAGAATGGCAGTTTAACCAATCAGCATTTGCTCTAGGCACGTGAGCTGTAGTCCTTGACCTCAGAAAGAAGTTCATGGTTTTTTTATGCATATGTTTTGTATTGTTAAGAGCACTGTTGCATGAGGTTATGATCACAAACTGACACTGTTTTCCTGGTTTTAGGAAGCTGGACTGTGATATTCGAATTCAGCTGCCACAAGTGTCCAAAGAGCACTGCAGAATTGAGCTGAATGAAAATAAAGAGGTAAACTTGGGTTTTTGCTGGAAGATGTTTTCCACTAAAACAGTGCATCTGTATATAGGTCAGTGTAAGCTATAATTTTTTTCTCTTTGTCTCGTTTTAAAGCTTATTTTGACCAACTTGAGCTCTGTGAATCCAACTCGTATCAACGGGGAGATTTTGCAGCAGTCTGAACGTCTGAAGCATGGTGATCTAATCACAGTTATTGATCGTTCTTTCAGGTATGTGCTTGCTATTTTCAGGAACATTTGTCATGTTTGTTAATCTTGTCTTGGAAATTTATTTTAGTTCATAGGAAATATTGAAATTGAGTTTACTTTCTTCCCTGCAGGTTTGAGTACCCACCTCCACCGACACCAAAGAAAAAGAGATTGTCCGCATCTGAGAAAGGAGACACTGTCAAGGTGAGGTTTGTTATGCAGGAGCAGAATGAAATTAATGTTGGTTATGCAGTGTAGAAGTTGTGTTGTGTTGTGTTGTGATTTGCTGGCAAAAAATGTTCTTGGTAACTTTCTCACCAATTTTGCCAATTTTCTTTGTGTGTCCTCTATACAGGTGTTGCAAGATCAACAGGTGAGGAGCACCCCTGGATCTACAGACAAAAAGAAGTCAGAACACCCAGGTGAGTGCCCATGAGAGAAGAACTTCTGAATGATCGTTTCTAAGTAAAGCTGACTTGCTCTTAAGCTTAGCTTGTGGGTGGTGTTTTTTTTAACACATATTTAGCCTAATTATAATGAGCTGCTTGTGTGTGTATGTGTGTGTGTGTTTGTTTGTTTATTTATTTATCTATCTATCTATCTATCTATCTATCTATCTATCAGACACTTGTTTGAAAGATGGATCCAACCTGCCGTCTTCTCTGGACCAGAGCGTTGAGGTTACAAAGGGAGATGGTAAACAGACAGACAGTACCATGTCCCCCTTCACTGAGCTCTATCATATGGTCAAACGAGATCTGGCCTCCAAATCACCGTGGAAAGCTGCAGCTCAGCCCAAGTCACCTCTTGCAAGACCTCAGGTCGACAAGGACGAAAACCCTAAAAAGGTTTTAGCCTCCCATTCTAATTTACCTAATGAAAACGACAAGCCTGTGACCCCAAAATCGGCTAAGAAGAAACGAAGATCCTCAAATGTCAAAGCTGTAGACAGCAGTGAGTCACTTGCAGCTGAAAGCTCGGTCACCGCGGATGTAGTGGAGAACCCTTCCACAGAAGTACAAGTAGCCACACCAGCTGTTCAGGAAACTCCTGGAAAACAGAAGAGGCGTTCATCAGGGCCTGTTACCCCCTTGACGGAGGTCCACACCACTCCTGTCTCTCAGAAGAAAACCCCTCAAGTGACGCCACAGAAATTCAGTGCTGGTGAGGTGGCACAGCAAATCCTGTTAAGTGCTGAGAAAACACCAAAGTCCCCAAAAAGTAGGAGAAGTGGGGCCTCTCAGCCACAGAGCCCAGTAGTGACCCCGAAAAGCCAGGCAACTCCTCAGACTTCCTCAAGCTCCAAGACTTCCACCATGAGCCAATCACAGACGCCAGTCAGAGAGCCAGAAGGATCTGAGGCAAAGCACACCCCCAGGACATCTCCGAGAGAAAACGCAGGCAAAAGGTTCCAAGTTCAAGATGTAGTGCGTGAGATTGTGACCACACCTGCTTCTCATGACAAAGGTAAGACTTGCTTGTTACTTGCTTGTCCACTGCTGATAATTCTGCTCATGTACATATTGTGTATCGCAAACATCTGATTGATTTCAGCAAAGTAAGAAGCTCTTTAAATGTACTCAGATTTAATAACTAGAAAAATTATTTCTCTACAGTATCCATAGAAATTGTTTTTAGTTGAAATCTACTATGAGCAGCAAACAATTTATTGCTGTAACAGTCTCCAGAGACTAAAAACTCTGATACAAAGGTTTGTGTGACATTCACACAATATCAGTGATTTTCTTGGCAGCTGATAACTAGACGAGTCCAATCATTTTAGGTCTTGCTATACATTACAACTGGTCTTGCACGGTGACGAATGTGAATGCATTCTCCCTTCTCAGTTGCATATGGGTTAAAAAGGCATTCCTTGCAAAATCTAGTTAAAATGTAGTCTTGCCAAGTCGATGTTTATGTAATTAGTGCTTTTATTGTTTGTTTACTCATAAAGTCAATGCAATATGCATCATTAAAAGTACTTTTCCAGAATATCAGGGTCATTGATGGGGTCATTAAATACTTTCTTCAGTTAGCGTCAGTCAGTTCAGTTTATTAACATCCAGCTGATTGTTTTCTGCCTTGTATTTTAAATTTTGGAGAAGATTGTTAAAATTCACGAGCTTTTGTGGTTCCTCCATGTCGCTCAGAAGCGTTTGAAAAGCAAGACAGATGTTTAATATGTTGATTTGCATAAACGAATTGTGTAAACGCCGATTGGTTGGCCGAATCATTTGTGTAAAGCTTTGACATACTGCATCCCCCAAAGTTAATGCACCAGACCTATCTTGCAGCACAGATGGGCCGATGCATCCCTTTGAAAATGAATGGGATACGAATGTAAATGCAGCATTAATCTGCTTGTCTTCTAAAAATTCATGAAAATAACGAATGTGCATTTCATGTTGTTTCACAGATAATGCGCAAGTCTCCAGTAAGAAGCATAAGTGTAAGGATTTACCTATTCCTGTGCCCAAGAGGAAGCGGGTGTCCTTTGGTGGTCAGCTAAGCCCTGAACTGTTTGACAAACGTTTACCACCCAACTCCCCTCTCCGTCGAGGGGCAACCCCTGGAAGACGCAGCCTGGGTATCTCTCAGAAACCCCAGTCTCTTCTTCGACGAGCATCCACCATTGGCTTAATGGTAAACCTTGAAGTGGCTTATTATTATTATTATTATTATTATTTTTATTATTTTGGTGTTTTGATCTCATGTTGTGTAAAACTTATTTCAAATATGCTCCCTTGTCAATAGAATTTCCAGCTCGATGAGACTGTTCCAGAGAGCCCATCTAAGAATGCATCCCCTAGACGGGCATCTTCTTCTGGTAAGAGTCCTAAGGCCTCACCAGGGAAGACTCCTTCTCCAGCAAAGAAATCGCCCAGCACAAAGAGTAAAACTCCTTCTCCAAAAAATAAAACATCTCCCAAGACCGCTACACCATCCTCAAGCCCTGCTACACCCAAGACCCCTAAATCTGCTAAGAGTGTCTCAAATACATCGATTAAGACACCTTTGTCAAGTGATGGATCAATTCTCCAGACACCTACAGTGCAGGGTCGCTTTTCGATCACACGGATCCCCACCCCATCACCCGATAGAGAGGGCGTGAAAGCAAAAGTAGGTTCTGTCCCTGTTGTAGATGTCTCTCAGGAGTGTGTGACGCCAAGGAACTCTCTGAGAAGGAGCAGCATGAAGGCATCAGCTCGGAAGACCCCTAAAAGTGCGCTGAAGAGTGCTTTTGAGGTTATTCGTTCACGACGCAGTGGTGCTTCTCGTGCTAATTTAAAAGGTAAAAGTTATTGCTTTTGTCTTCAGAGACACTTCAGAGGGTTGAATTGGTGGTTGTTCATTGTGGTTAATTTCTTTGTATTTTTGTGCCTGCTTAAGTGGTCAGTTCCTGGGCTGACATTGTGAAGTTCGGGCAGGTTAAACCTCAAGTGGAGTGTGGCATTAAGAAAACCACTGTCAAACAAAAGGCAGCTAAGCAGACGAAAATGACAAAACCCAAGGTGACTTGTGCCATTTTGGCACCTGAGAATATCTAGATAAACCAAATTTTATTTATTGAGATGATAACTTTCATTGATGTTTTGGGCTCTGTGTGAGATGTTGGTTTCTTTTATATTTGCAGACCCCTGCACGCAGACTGAAAGATGTTAGCAGCACTGGACATGCAGACTCTCCAGCCACAATTGTCATAGGCAAGGCCTCCATGAGAGCTGTTCAGGCTGTTGGTGCAGCACCTAAAATAGTACCCAACGTTGCGCTGTTCAAGAAGAATATGAAAATGGATGAGGATCTTTCAGGTGTGCTGAATCTTGCAGTTTTAATTGTTAAAATGTAACGCAATTCTTCCTTCCAGCACTTCAAAATATTGGTTTGTGTTTGCAGGTGTTGCGGACATGTTCAAGACCCCAGCTAAGAGCAAACGGAAGAGTGTTATTGACAACCCTGATCATCCAGAAACCCCACTTGGTGTTTCTACTAGTTCTCTGCCTGAAATGTCAGGGATGAACACTCCTGAGGAGTCTGGTAAGTGGTGTTGTGCTAAATAAGGTAGTAACCATGTTTTGTGTGCACATTGAGTTGTGTGGTTGTGTTGTTGTGTGGGGCTAAAAAGTGGTTCTTTTTTGAAGTGGTTACTCATTTACTCTTCATTTATGTTTCTACTTTTGTAGGTGAAATGCTGGTCTCTCCCATGAGTGTTGCCTCCACTGCCAAACTTGGACGTTACAACAGTGAAGCTGTAACTCGTCTACTCCAGGGCGACCAGGACGTTAGTTTAATTGATGAAGATGGTCCTCAGATGGCTGACTCAAATGATCTTCCTGCCAAAGAAATAATCTCAGAGCTAGAGATGCATAGTGATGGCCAGATAGAGGAAAAGGAGGCAGAGCCTCAGATAATGGTCCAAACACCACAGCAGGAATCGGAACCACTGGAATGCCTTACAGGAGTCAAGAAACTCATGAGGACCCCTAAACAGAGGTCTGATCCTATAGAAGACCTGAGAGGCAAGTTACTCAAGACACCCAAGGAGCCAAAACCAACTCAGGAGGAGAATTTTGAAGGTGTTAAAGAACTCCTTAACACCCCAAAACAAAAGGGAACCCCTGTAGATGACATGGCTGGATTAAAGAGGTTGATAAAGACTCCTAAAGCAAAGAACAGCCCAGTGGTGTGTGCTGTAGGCTTAAAGAAGCTTATGAAGACCCCCAAGGACAAGACTGAGCAAGAGGAAGACCTTACTGGAGTGAAACAGTTAATGCAGACCCCCAAACTAAAGGGAGAGCCAGTAGAGCATGCATTTGGAGTGAAAAGATTGATGAAGACCCCTAAGCTGAAGAGCACACCTATGGAAGAAGATCTAACAGGCATTCAGCAGATGATGAAGACTCCTAAGCAGAAGGGCAAACCTGTAGAAGAAGATCTAACAGGCATTGAGGAGATGATGAAGACTCCTAAGCAGAAGGGCAAACCTGTAGAAGAGATCTAACAGGCATTGAGGAGATGAAGACTCCTAAGCAGAAGGGCAAACCTGTGGAAGAAGATCTAACAGGCATTAAGAAGATGAAAACTCGTAAAGAGAAGAGCAAACCTGTTGAGGAAGACCTGACAGGCATTCAGCAGATGATGAAGACTCCCAAACAAAAAAGCAAACCTGTAGAAGATCTGACAGGCATTCAGCAGATGATGAAGACTCCCAAACAAAAAAGCAAACCTGTAGAAGATCTAACAGGCATTCAGCAGATGATGAAAACTCCTAAAGTAAAGAGCAAACCTGTTGAAGATCTCACTGGCATTCAGCAGATGATGAAGACTCCCAAGCAGAAAAGTGAGCCAATTGAGGATTTGACAGGCATGAAGAGGTTGCTTCAGACCCCCAGGCAAAAAGGAGAGCCTGTTGAAAATGAGTTTGGAATCAGCACATTGATGAAGACCCCCAAGCAGAAAGGAGGCGAAGTGGAGGAGGATTTTACTGGCCTTGCAGTGCTTGTTATTGAACCAGTGAGCCAGTCAATTCCTGATGTTACTGAGACACCACAAAACGACGATAGTGAATCAGTTGAGGTACAGAATATGATTAGTGTCTGTAATTTCTTAATGGATCCCTTGTTTGCTTGACTGCTTTCTTAATTTTCTCACCTTGTTTTCAGATACAGGAACCTTTGGCCTCTGATGTTTTGGCTGTTGAAGGTGAGTTAATGCCAGATAAGTGCTTTGATGTTCTGTGTTCTGTAATTGTAAATTGTTTTTCATTCAATCATTTTTTGAACACAGTTTTTAATCTTTTTGACTGTTTTCTTTTAAAGATGTTAATGAGGAATCTGAAGACAAAGAAAACATCTGCCCCATTGAGAGCATGCAACATGAAACCGAAGCAGCTGTTGCCGTCCCAACCATTCCACTGGAGGAAGAAGTTAGCTCTGTTAAAATGACGAATCATGAAGAGGAAAGAAACATCCAGGAACAACCGGTCCAAGAGTCCTTGTCTGAAGCTGTCAGCCCAATTGTAGATGCCACGCCATCTTTACCTACTCCTAAGAAAGAAGAAAAAGCCAAAATATCCTCTCCTGTTAAGAAGACTCCTCGTGGTGGTAGAGTGAAAACTGTACAAAAGTCCCATAAGATTGATTCTGATTCTCCTGCTGTGTCAGAAAGCCTGGAGGAAAATACTGCTGTGGAAACTGTTCCTCCACTCTCTGCCCCTGTGAAAGGAAGAAGAGGTAAGATTGTCATTGAAGAGCCTGTCCCTATGCCAAGTCCTGTTAGAAAGTCTGCCAGAGGAAGAGTTCCAAAGTGCCAAGTGGAGGACATGGAAGTAAACCATGCACAGGCTTTTAAACCATCTGAAGATGTCAAGCAAGTTTCTGAATGTCCATCTATAGCAGTTAAACCCAGGAGGGGAAAGAAAACCCAACAAGATGGTGGCGTTGAGTCAGTTTTGCAAGTACATTCTGTTGCTGTTTCAGAAGCTACTGAACCATCAGCAGAGGTAGAGGCCTCCTTGAAGTCACCAGCACCTGCTGCAAAAACAAAAAGGGGACGAAAAGGTAAACAAGAAACTGAGGTTCTACCGGTCGACCCTTTCTCCTGAAGAGCCACAGGAGACAAACGTGCCTGCTGCAAAAGCAAAAAGGGGAAGAAAAGGTAAACAAGAAACTGAGGATCCACCTGTCATCCCTGCTTCTCAAGAGCCACAAGAGTCAAATATGCCTGAAGCTACAGTTGAGAAGGAGGATGTTGCACCAGAGAGCACTGAACTTCATTCGTCTGTAGAGACTGACGCTCCTGTTAAAACTAACACAAGAACAAGACGGGGCAGACCAATGAAGAAAGACAGTCTGAAAACCATGGAAGTTCAGGAAATAGCTGAACCCACTCCAACTAAAGTGGAGTCAGACATTACAAGTTCTGATGCTGCAGTTGTGGCTGATGAACTCCCACAAATGCCAGTAGTGATGCCAGTGAAGCCAGGACGTGGAAGGAGGGTAAAACCAGGTGCTTTGAAAGACCTGCCAGTGGTTGATGAGCCCAAGGATGATGTTGAGCCTGAGGTGGTTGAATCTGAACAGAAGCCAGCACTGCCTGAGGTAAGTGAGGATGTTCATGACCATCCTGTCACTGCAGAGACCAGTGCAGCAGTCACAGAGACAGAGGGACATGTGGGCACCATGGTGAAAAATGTCAGAGGAGGCAGACGGACAAAGCAGCCAAAAGCAGCTCAGGTATCAGAAGATACTCAGGAAAATGTTGAGGATAAGTCTGAAGTTGACCTTGCCACTGGAGAACAGTCTGAGACCCCAGTCATTAAGTCTGTGCGAGGGAAAAGGACAGCTGTTGTCAGGAGTGAACCTGAAGGTCCTGTCAAAAGAGGACGCCGTGCTGCTGCAGTTGCTGAGGTGCCTCCTCCTGTTGCCAAGCCTAGTCGTGGCAGAAAAGCTGCTGTAAAGACAGAGCAAGAGGAAGTTCCAGAGGATGCCACTGCAGCAGCAGAACCAGCCAAGCACACCAGCAAGGCTGCGACACTGTTGGAGTCCGAGCCTGTTGAAACTCCAGTTTCCCAGGCAAGCTCTGATGTGGCAGTGTGTGATGATGTTGAAGACATTGCTGAGGTACCAGCTAAGAGAGGAAGAGGGAGATATGCTAAAAAAGCAAAGGCTTTAGCAAATTCTGTCAACAAAGCTGAAGATCCAACAGTTGAAGAAGCTGGTTTCAAAAGCAAAAGGAATACTTCCAAGAAAGCGGTCAATTGGAATTCTGATCTAGTGGCCTGTAAGAACATTGAAGAGATGGAGCCTCCTGCAGCTGATGAAGAACCTCAACAGAAGAAAGAAAGAACTTCCAGAAAGAAAGCTGAACCTGCAGCTAAGCCTTCTACAGAAGATACCTCAGTCTCAGAACTCCCAACCAAAGGCCGCAGAGGGAGGGCTGGCAAAAAAACAAGATGAACCACTGGAGAAGTCTAGTACAGCTGCCGAGGAAGAATCTGAACAGCAGAAGTCCAAAAAGAAAGCTGAGCCTGAAGCCAAGGACGCTGAAGACACCTCAGTCTCTGAGACCAAGCAGTCTGTGGATCCACCAGCCAAAGGCCGCAGAGGAAGAACGGCAAAGAAACAAGATGAACCACTGGAGAAGTCAGAGACAGCTGCTGAGGAAGAATCTGAACCGCAAAAGTCCAAAAAGAAAGCCGAGTCTGAAGCTAAGGACACTGAAGACACCTCAGTCTCTGAGACCAAGCAGTCTGTGGATCTACCAGCCAAAGGCCGCAGAGGAAGAGTGGCGAAAAAACAAGATGAACCACTCGTGGAGAAGTCTGAGAAATCCGCTGAGGAAAACGCCCCAGTGGTCAGGAGAGGAAGAGCAGGTGCATCATTAGTTTCCAAACCGAATGAAGTGGCAGCCTGTCCAAAAAGGGGTAGCAAAAGAAAGGAGATTGAAGTTGAAGCTGATGAAACGCAGAGTGTGGAGTCCTTGCCAAAGAGACGGAAAGGCAAAGCAGTCAGCGCCGAACCTCAACCAGAAGAGGCTGCACCTAGCAAAGGAAGGAGGGCAGCAGCCAAGGAGGCGGCAGAGGAAACCCCTGAAGCGGAATTGGAGCAAAGTGAACCAGCTACTAAAAAGAACGAAAACAAACCTGTAAGGGGCAAGAGAAAGGCAGCTCAGGAAGATTCTGTGCCTGCACAGTCTGAGGATCCTGTCTCAGGTGAATTAGTTTTATTTGCAGTGGTTAATTTAATAGTGCATTCGGCTCTGATTCCATTGTTTCATTTGTAACTAGAGGTGCTTGAGTTACGTTCCCCTACATGTGACAGCATATTCTACAAAGAAAAAGCTAATTGTGTTTGAAATTGCAGTTCCCATCTGAATTATTAAGGACAAAATTCAAACTACTTGCATTTGTGTCTGTGTATCATGGTTGGAGGGGACAAAAGTTAATATGGAAAAGCAAAGTCCTTATGGCATATTTATTGTCATGATGGTCTGATGTTGTTATTCAGTTTTCAGTCGCCTCTTTGCAATAGCATTTTCCTTAAAGTGTGTTTCCAAACCTGTTTGCAATTGCGTTTTCCCTGTTAAGTATTCCTGTCAGTCAAATGCTGTGGGTGGGACATTGGGAAGTACTGTAAGTGTGGACCATATTAACAGGAAGTGATGGGTCTAAACTTTGGCTGTAGTTCTGCGTTAGCAACCGCTGCTAGTGACGTTTTAAGACTCGCCAGTCAGGCCGAGAATAATTCTGTCCAAAGTGATTTACTGTTTCATGTGGAAGTGATTTTCGATTCAGCTAGGAAAGCTTGTGGCTGCACACACACCAATATTAGTGACTTTGTGACTGGCTTCAGCAAGAGGCTCGCAGGACTGTCGGAGGACCTGTAATGTGTATTCCTCTTCCACAGACGCAAGCTGGTCTAAAAAGTCTGTCCTGATGTTCGGCCCACTGCATTTGATGGAAGTGCTTGCTGACATTGAATATGCATTTACAAACAGGGTTGCAAATACTTTTTAATTTTGGCAGAGCTGACACATGACAAGGAATTGCAATTGCAAACGGGTGGCTATGAGTCAGGCCATTAGGACAATCAAAATAAAATGTCTGAAGGTCTTTGCTTTTCCATGTTAACCTTTTCCAGCCAACACAGAAATACAAAGGCAAATACACAATTTTTTTCCATTTAATTTGAATTATGTCTATGAAAATGCTATTGCAGATACACAATTGAATTTGTTTTTAATTTGGAAAAAAGTCCAGAATATGCTGCCAAGCCTACAGGTATGCTACTAAAAAGGAAAATCTTTTTGCTAAAGCTATGTATTTTGGTCTGCTTTGAATTTATGTTGATGGATAAATGGCCAAGTTTCAAGCTTTGAAAGCTGACATTTTAAGTTATTGTTAATACCAAATTGGACACGGATACCGACGTCTTAGTTTTAGTCCACACAAAATATTAAGTTATTTCTAAGGGTTATTTATTTGAAATTGTGAGTGAAATGGTTTACCGTACTACTGAAACAGCATATGACATAAATATTGCAATTTTGTCCGGTACTGTTTTAGTGATCGCTTTCTGTATTTCTTTGTTTTGAATCATGTTTACTAAACAGAAAATGTCTGTCCTACATAATTATTAAATTTTTTTGGTGTCTTTTAACAGAACCCACCACTCGACGAGGGACTAGAGGTCAGAAGAAAACAGAAACGGACACCCCTTCAGCTCCTGTGAGGCGGACAAGGAGGAAGTGAAGCACTGATCTTGAAGATTAGTTGTAAATATTCAAATTAAAAGTCTGTTTTTATATATCGGGACTATACAATTATGATAGCGTTTTACTGTTTTTCTTCAGGTTTAACTGTTTTTATTGTTAAACTGTTTATTTTATTGTTTAAAAAAAGACTGATTTTTCTAATGGCATTTTTCAAAAATTAAGATTTATTTTTTTAAGCTTGAACTGATCGGGGCATTAAAAGCTTTGCTTTTTGTGTCTTTTGGGTCACCCAGACCCGCTCAAGTTTCCATTCTTGCTTGAAAATGTCAATGGTTCTTTCTTTTTGTTTTTGGTTTTCCACATATTCTCTTTCCCTTAAATTTTAAGTAGCGTCTGGTGTTTTGTTAAAAAAAAAAATAAAAACACAATTTGAGGGTTAGTAAACAAGTGTTCTTACAGTCACCAACTGCATATCGATGTCGGAAGAAAACCTTGTATCTCCAAAATGGTAACTTTACAGAAGAAGGAAATAAACTATTTTGCTTTTAATGTAAGTCAATGGAACCACAGTTTTTCAAAGTAATTCTGGTCCATTTCTTTTAGTCCATTCGTCATGAAATTTGTACACAATGTAAAGGGTAACGTATTTCCAAATTGTCAAAAACTGATAAACGCCAAAAATGGAGATACAAGGTTTTCTTCCAACAACAGCGGATATGTTAGAGTAGTTTCACTGTAGTGTGCCCTACATTTTAATTGCAGCTTTGGAAACAAGTTGTTTACCTCAATAAACTCCATCATATTGCCTCATTTTTTTTTTTGTGTGTTAATTCTATAGTTGACGTGCTACTGGTCAATCCTCAGTCCTGAATAATTCTGTGCCTGATACAACATATATATATATATATATATATATATGTGTGTGTGTGTGTGTGTGTGTGTGTGTGTGTGTGTGTGTGTGTGTGTTGTATTAGTTCCACATGCATTAGGTGGGCTCAGGTGAAAGTGGTAAGTGTGTTGGGTAATATAGGACACTGGCTGTACGGTCTGAATGACACGTTTAGTCAGTTTTTAGTCAACTTTTGCTTAATTAGAAAGCATCAACTGAAGTATTATGGGACACTGAGTTTCTTAGCCTACATACACAGGTCAGGCACGACCACCTCCTTGTTTCGACACATTGTCCATTTTATCAGCTCCACTTACTATACAGGTGCACTTTGTAGTTCTACAGTTACAGACTGTAGTCCATCTGTTTCTCTGCATACTTTGTTAGCCCCCTTTTACCCTGTTCTTCAGTGGTCAGGACCCCCATGGACCCTCACAGAGCAGGTGCTGTTTGGGTGGAGGATCATTCCCAGCACTGCAGTAACACTGACGTGGTGGTGGTGTGTTAGTGTGTGTTGTGCTGGTCTGAGTGGATCAGACACAGCAGTGCTGCTGGAGTTTTTAAACACTGTCCACTCACTGTCCACTCTATTAGACACTCCTACCTTGTCAGTCCACCTTGTAAAGTCAGAGACGATAGCTCATCTGCTGCTGCACAGTTTGTGTTGGTCATCCTCTAGTCCTTCATCAGTGGTCACAGGACGCTGTTGGCTGGATGTTTTTGGTTGGTGGACTATTCTCAGTCCAGCAGAGACACTGAGGTGTTTAAAAACTCCAAATTACATAATGGATATCCAGGCATGTTTTTAGTGCTGGTATAGCTGGTCACCTAACATGGTCTTGCTGGTTGACCAGCATCTAAAACACAAACTATGTTAATTTATCTAGCAGGGTAGCTTAATTAGTTTCACATACTTGAATTATAATTAATTTATGCTTTTATATTATTAAACATTATGTTCACATTTGGTTTTTTAGGTTTAATTATATTATGTTGTGTTGGTTCAGCTCCTGGATTGCTTTACTGTAGCTCACACCTTTATTTTAGACCAAAAGGAATCCAAAAAGTATCAGATTCTGCAAATTTAAAAAATGAAAAAACAATTATTTACAAATAAAGTCATTCAGAGTGGTTTGGTGTGAAATGTTCAATGTAGAGGCTCAAATTTCTTTACAGTGGTGGTGAATGGAACCAGGGGTCACCATGTCTACAACACAAATATAGCCATTTTATTTACTGTTCAAAACCACCAGTGAACCAATGAGAGTTTATGGCAAAATAGTCATAAATCTGAATAATATGTGGTTTCTCTGGCACTATTTTGCCTTCGGGAACGTCTCCACTGTGCGTGGGTATTCAAATATATTTTAAGCCACAAACTATCGCAGATCAGTGAGTCGGGCCGCGTATTTATAACCATTTCATGTAGTAACTTTCTGTGAGGGAGCTTTTAGAGGTGAACGTCTGGTTCCTATCACCACCACTGTGAACAATTCTGATTGTGAGTTTCTCCAGAACGGAGCGTTTCACACCAAACCACTCTGAATGACTCAGTTAATATAATTATAAAAAATTATAAAGTCCCCTTGATCGTTTGTCTCTGAAGGAAAGGGGAACTGAAGTGTAGGGATGGATGTTTCTGGTGTCCGTAAACACTGAGGGACTCCGAGGAGGGAGATTTAAGTTGGTGTGCTGCTGGACATCGTTAGCTTAGCATCCTAGCATTTTACACGCGGGTAGCGGCCTCGGAGGATGGAGACCGATGAAGACATTAAAGCCACACCGAAGGGCTTCTACTGCAAACTGTGTGAAATCCACACACCCAACAGTGAGTCTGTTAAACGTCAGGATCAGCGAGACACAGCTGAGTTAGCCTAGCCTAGCCTAGCCTAGCCAGTGCGTTTGAGCACAACGCTGGCAGAAATGGATGAGATAGCAACGCGGAAAATAAGTTCATTTCACGTCTAATTCGCGTAGTCAAGTAAATATTTCTGAGGGTTAGAGTTTTGTTGTAACTTACAGAACAAATAAATCATGCTAATTAGCTTAGCTTACTTTTTAAAGGTTCTTGAAGTTTAAATTTTACATTTTTACCCTGTTTTGCTTGGAAAGAGTCCTGAAAAGTCCTCCTTAAAGGAATATTTTACCGATTTTTATATGGAATTCAGCCATTCAGATGTAAACAGAGTCATTCAGAGTGGCTTGGTGTGAAATGGTTGATTGTAGAGACTCAGTGGTGAGTTTACAGTGGTGGTGAATGGAACCAGGGGTCACCATGTCTACAACACAAATATAGACATTTTATTTACTGTCTAGAACCACCAGTGAACCTACACGGGTCGTCTGAGTGTTTATATGGAATGTTAATGTTGGTAAAATAGTGGTTAATTAAAAAAAAAAAGTTTTCTTAGGGACTATTTTGTTGTCCTGCTTGTATCTGTAAAATAACATTTTATTAAATTTTGTTTTAAACCAAAATTCAGTGTCTCAGACATCAGGCAGTGAATTCATAGCCATTTCATGTAGTAACTTTCTGTGTGGGAGCTTTTAGAGGAGGACGTCTGGTTCCTATCACCACCACTGTGAACAATTCTGACTGATCTGAAAAATCGGTGGAGTTTCCCTTTAAGTGAGTGTTGTTACTGTACTGATTGCTGAAGTACAAGTAAAAATGTTAATAAAGAAAATTACTCAAGAGTCACTATGTTGTTTCTTAGCTACTTGGGTAATTATTTCGAGTTTCTTTTTTGAATGTTTGTACTCATAAACTGGAAATATTTCAGACTTGGTTTGGCCGTCCCTGATTAGAAAAATAAATCAGCCCTTATAATTAAGGTACTGTTATCATCAGTCTTTCATTGCAGACTGAAGATTCTCTACAAAGCTGATGCAGAGCTGTGAGCACCCAAGTGACTTTAATATACGTCACTGAAAGAGAGGAAACCCCACAGGATCTCGTGTCTGTAGTTGACGACATGCCCATACAATGAACTCTATGAAGGTCTAAGCTGTATTTCTCTGTGACAAAAAATAAACTATCACACCCTGTGATAGACAGAAATGATCCAAACTCAACATGTTTTATCCACATACTTTGTTCCACTGCATGTCACTGGATCCTCTGGATTGCGAAGTCGTTAAGAAGCGGAAATATGAATGTTGCTTCGTCCATGTTTACCAAACCTTTGCAATGAAATGATATCGCATGGCTGTAACTCTACTATTAACCTACTGTATGCAAACAGCTGCTCTGCCAGAACAACTTAACTACCACATTTGACAAAGCTTGCTGGTTTGTTTGGGTTTTTTTTGTCGAGGTCAGTCTTATGATATCAGTTCAGTTTGCAGTGTTGGCTCACATGCAGCAATGTTCATATTACAGCTGTAGAGACCAGCTTAGTCCTGGGTTTTCTAATGTGTGCATGACGCTGACTGCAGAGTGTGGACTCTACATTTGTGAGATCCTGTGTGCATATGAGGTAAACGGCCTGAAACATGTTCTAGATAAGAATTTTAATTTAACAGCTTGTCCAGCATGCAATAAAGCATTTAGCAGTCGCTTTAAATTAAATCCCTGTATTGTAAAGCAACAAAATAAGAAAATATTATGGATACAGTATCTGGTCGCTAAGATTAGTTAGCCAGCCAGTTAATTGCTTGTTTCTTCAGGTTGGAAGTAGAGGATTCGGGAGGCAAATTGAGCAGCTAACAAAGTTTTTTTCTAGTGCATGTCCAGTGGACCAAGTACTCACCATCCCTCCCTGTCTCTGGTTTCTGGAGCTTGGCATTGGCTTTTAGAACGTAAAAATGAAGTGAATTAAAAATACTGTACTATTTCTACTCAGAAAACATAATTATTGTAACATGGTTGTAATTTAGTACTTTCTACTTCCACTGAGATGTTACATACGACTCTGATCTGTCTGTTTTGCTTTGCACGGTGTTTCTGTCTATGTAGAGAGTTTCTGTGTAAAACTGCTTTAACTCAGCTAATCAGCCAGGCTGCTTTCTTACCCAGAGTGGAGTCTTGACGACCATGTAAAAGGGAAGAAGCACCAGCACCTTTGCAGACTGAGGTCCAAGAGGAAGGCACAGGAGGAGAACAGCGTCTTCGTCAGTGGCTTTAAACCAGCCACGTCCAGGACGGAGCTAGCCGAGTATTTTCAGCAATTCGGACCAGTGTCTGAAGTCATCATGGACAAGGAGAAGGTCAGTGCAGGTTTCGACAGAAAGCCCCTCGCTTCAGGCTTAGAGGTGCTGGGTCTGTTAGCATGAAGTAATGTGTAAATAGCATAGGCCCCAGTGCATACCCCCGAGGAACCCCGTAAATAACTCTAGTGTGTGTTTGTGCTCCTCTGCAGGGTGTGTACGCCATAGTCGAGTTTAATGAGGTGGAGAGCACACAGACTGCGCTGGCTCAGCTGGAGCACAGGATGGATGGACTGAAGCTCCGTGTGAAGCCCAGGGAGAGGAAAGAGTTCAAGCTGGCCACCAAAGGAAAGCATGACCCCAAGAAACCCCAGATCAGTCTGGAGAGGCTCAACTACGAGCTGTGCCAGGCTGCCTCTGTAAGCGCATGTGCATACACTCAGATTTAAAAGCATTGTCGGGTTACTGAAGTGATTTTTATTTCTTAATACTGAGTCAAATTATATCACTTCTCTGGCCAAAATGAAAAATGTCATCATCACTACATCAGTTATAACCATGCCTGCTCACCTCCTAGTGCCACTGCAGTCTCTAGGACGAGATTTTTCCACTTTAAAGAAGTGATGTATTGCCCACTTCTAATTGGATGTGTATGAGGATGGGCTGTTTGTTTTTTTTTGTTTTTTTTTGGCAAGCAGGGTAACGTAGAACGAAGATAGATAGCTAACATTACGGCTAAGAAGCCAGTTATGTTATTGCAGCTGTATATTTATAGTAACAGTCTTCAAATCTTCATTACAGTGGAAAGGCTGGATTACTCATCGACAGATAATGCTCCTCAGATGAGGAAGACAACAAGCTGAAAGATTAGAAAGAGTTAGCAAGGTAGCTGCCTGCCTGTATAGATACCTAACCTGAATTTGGCTCCTTGTCTTTGGCTTAAAGGATGAAAAAATGCTGTCTGTTCTGAGCTGAATATACACTATATGGACAAAAGTATTGGGACACTTGCACATTACACCTACAGGAGCTTTTATGAATCCCATTCTAAATCCAGAGGCATTAATATGGAGTTGGCCCCCCTTTACAGCTAGAACAGCTTCCACTCTTCTGGGAAGCTTCTACAAGATGTTGGAGAGTGACTGTGGGATTTTTTGCCCGTTCATCCAGAAGAGCATTTGTGAGGTCAGACACTGATGTTGGACGAGAGGGCCTGGCTCACAATCTCCATTCTAGTTCATCCCAAAGGTGATCAGTGGGGTTGAGGTCAGGACTCTGCAGGCCAGTCAAGTTCTTCCACACCAAACTCACCCAGTCAGGATGGAGCTGCTTTGTGCACTGGGGCTCAGTCATGCTGGAACAGAAAAGGTTCTTCCCCAAACTGTTCCCACAAAGTTGGAAGTGCACAATTGTCCAAAATGTCTTGGTGCTGAAGCATTAAGATTTCCCTTCACTGGAACTAAGGGTTCTAGACCAACCCCTGAAAAACAACCCCATAGCATCATCCCTCCTCCACCAAACTTTACAGCTGGAACAATGCTGTCAGGCAGGTAACGTTCTCCAAACCCAGACTCGTCCATCAGACTGACAGATAGAGAAGCCTGATTCGTCACTCCACAGAGTTGTGTGGTCTACTGCTTCATGGCTGAGCTGTTGTTACTCCTAGGTGTTTCCATTTCACAATAATAGCACTTACAGTTGACAGGGGCAGAATTAAAAAATTCATATTCAGGTACTGCCAAATGTGGCTTCATCTTTAGCGCCTGACCGGTCAGTGCATTGATAAAGTCATCATAAAGGGTTTTGTGTGTGTGTTGGTGACAGGTAAATGAGCAGATGCAGAAAGTGGTGGAGAGTTTCCAGCTGAGTGAAAATGACCGGACAGCCAGAGAGCTCCTCGTCCAGCTGCTGCAGGAAGTCTTCACCGAGTTCCTGCCAGGTCAGCGTGTCCCCTCACTCCAAAATGATCACGGTCACTACTGTCGGTCACGGTCACTACTCGTACCGAATGAATCAGTGGAACATGCCACTCCACCAAAACCCAGGGACTTTTTGTGTTTCTGGCTCACGACAAGAAATCATTGCATGATTGGAAACTGTCTAAACTGTATTTTACTTCAGGTTGATGGTGTTTTATATTAGCAGCAGTCTTGTAAGCCAAACTTCTGCCTGATATCAAAGATACTGGTGCAATTTGTTGCTTAATGTAGTGAAAAATCGCTCACTTCGACAAGAAAGGGCCGTCCAACATGCAGAATGATTTTTTTATAGTGAGGTTACAGGAAAAAACAGAAGGAAAAGTAGTGGTTTGTGTCAGCAAACTGACGGAAATCTTGTATATCAGCTTGTAAATGCTGCAATGAAAACTCTTGAATAACTTTTAAACATGATGTTAGCTGCGTTCCAAAGCCCAGGCTGCAGCCGAGGTAGTGTGGGTCCTCGGTAGGACTGTCCTATGAAGACTCCTCCTTAGTAGCTTATTGGTCACACAAATGGATCAGTCCTAACGAGGCTGTGTGAGTGGCGCGAAACTCTTGAGGGAGCTGGTGAGAGAAAAATGGAGCCCGATCGTGTTTGTTGCTTTTTCATTTCTTCACAGAAATGGAGATGTTCTTATGTAGTACGATAAACTACATGTACACAAATACTTCTAAATACAATACAATATATGGGTGAATGCTTTAATTAATCGGTCATTTTACACTTCATAAGGTAACAAACCCAAATTCAAGGATGTGAACAACTGACACATTAAAACAAGCTCTTCTCCAGCGGCTTTGTTTTCTGCCATTTTCGGGGTGTTGTTTTTTTCCTTTACTTTGTTCGTGTGCAGAGAACTGTGGGTAACCGAAGGCCTGGAGGGAAACATCTGATGTGTCCTTGAAATCACTCAGAACGTAGGCTGCATTTCTACGTGGTATACGACGGGTCCTTCGGTTTGGAACAGCCTTCTATGACGTAGAGGCCGAAAAATGCAGCCTACCTCGGCTGCAGCCTAGGCTTTGGAACGCAGCTGCTGTGCGTACGCACTGATGTGCAGACAGCCAATCAGAATGCAGCTGACAAAGTCCCAGTAGTTATGGCCAGTTTAGAATGCAGTGCAGTCGTATGCAGAAGTTTTAATATTCCGAACCAAATAGATTTTCTCTGTTAAGATAAGTCACGTTCTCTATAGTGAGCAAACATAAATATGACACTTTTCTGCCTGTTTAGTGAACAATTTTTACTTATTTGCTGGGTTTAACATATTGGAAATAAAATATAAAATGCGCCTTACCTTTTTTTACAGGCCACATTTTATGTTTGATTTTTCCATTATGTTATATTTAGCCAATAAGCAGTAATTGTGCAGGAGTGCGTTCTTTGTAGAGGCATGGCAAGTTTATTTATAGAGCACCTTTCATACACTGATGTCATTTAAAGTGCTTTATAAATGAGAAAAAAAGAGTTGAGCTGTGAATTAAAAACGTGATTAAAACAGTAGATTTAGAAAAGAAAGTCATTAAATTAAAAATCAAATTAGCAATTAAATTAGGATAGTTAAAAAATCAAATTAAAAATAGAAAGGGATGTGTTCATGTATTTAAAAAAAAAACAACAAAAAAAAACTTTTACATATAACTAGATTTCACAGTCCATTCCGCTGTGGGCGGAGCATCTCAGGCTGAGACTACAGCGCTGTTCAGAAGTTTGGGATCACCTGTCATTACTAAGTATTATTCATTAATAACCTATACGGTGTATTGGAAACAATGAGAATTCATGACATAGAGAGAAAAAAAGGCAAATGTGATTAAATAATAAATGGTATATGTTTTTTTTTGGTCACAAAATTAATACGAATAGCTATGTCATCAGTGAGGTCACTTTTTGAATGGCCTTCTTAACACTAACATTATTAGAAGTGTATTCTTGATGTACAGCTTTCTCAATTATTATGGAACTGCCTACAGCTCCGTTCATCATAAAAAAAAACAAAAAATGGTTTTATATTATTAAAAATGGTGATTCCAAACTTTTACAATGAACAGCCACTTCGTTAAAACCACCTCCTTGTTTCTACGCTCATTGTCCATTTTATCAGCTCCACTTACTGAATAGGTGCACTTTGTAGTTCTACAGTTACAGACTGTAGTCCATCTGTTTCTCTGCATACTTTGTTACCCTGTTTTTCGATAATCAGGACCCCCATGGACCCTCGCAGAGCAGGTACTATTTGGGTGGTGGATCATTCTCAGCACTGCAGTGACACTGACATGGTGGTGGCGTGTTGGTGTGTGTTGTGCTGGTGAGAGTGGATCAGACATGCAGTGAAACATACAAAGACACAGATGGACTATAGTCTCCTATATGTGCGACTCAGGCATAAGTGCTCCTATATGGTAAGTGGAGCTGATAAAATGGACAGTGAGTGTAGAAACGACGAGGTGGTTTTAATGAAGTGGCCAGTTGGTGTATATTAGCAACCTTATGGAGTACCAGTTTTACTTCAGTAGGCTGTGTACTCTGTAAACGAACAATTTAAGAAATGTTTGGACACGCTTGCTGTGACGGAAATGTTACTAATCATAACATAATGGCAAAGAACTTGTGGAGTGACCCTTTAGATGGTAGTATATTGGCAGGTCTTGCAGATTTGTTGTATTCTAAAACTATGAATAGCTGGGTGTCTGATGTTAGAGGGTCACTTCACTAGTGGTGGTCGTTCTGTATGAGAACAGCCAGCTAAGGTAGCCATCTGTTTGCTTGTTTGTTTGACACAGACTGCCAGATTGTACCTTTCGGCTCCTCCGTGAACACATTTGGTGTCCAGTCATGTGACCTGGATCTGGTGTTGGACCTGGAGCACACCAAAGCCTTCCAGTCTCGGGGAAAGAAATCTGAGCAGGTCTGTGACTTTTCTATGTGTTTTAAATGTACAAGGTGTCCCAAAAAAACTGACATCATTTGAGATGTGAATATCTGAGTAACTACATGTCCTGGCAAATGAAATTAAACAGGCTTCATGTTGATCAATACAAGATTTATTTATCAAAATTCAAACTGAAATTCAAAAATTCAGAGAAATGTAGATTTTATAACCGATTTCACAGCTTCACAAATGTAATATCTTCTGATACTGGTGGTCGGCCAGACCCCTTTGTCCTTCACAGACAGCCTTCCTCTTTGAATTTTTTGTGCCGTGTCCAAATGTGCTTTCCAGTTGGTGCATTTTTATTGAATTTTCTCGAAAATGCACACTGCACACTCTCGTCTGACTGTGTTCGAGCATATTCTAACACACTAAAATGCCTTTTCATTTCTAGCGAACGCCGTTCTTCAACCTGAAAAAAAAAAACATTAAGAATTAAACTTGGTTAGTTTTTACACATTTTGTTAAAATGTGACATAATTTTAGGGAGAATTGGCTGCTATTAGACTATGAAATAATGTCAATTTTTTGGGACACCCTGTATTGCCCATTTTTAACCAAAATTAAATTAATAATACATTTTTAACAATCATTTTGCTGTCATTCAACTTTTGACTGCTCTAAGATGTCATTTCATTTTATTGCATTCTTCTCAAAATAAAATTACACCCATTTTTCAAAGTTTCTGCACAGTTTAATTGCAGCTGTGCAACTAAATGGAGTCGTTCAGAGTGGTTTGGTGTGAAATGCTCTGTTCTAGAAAAACTTACTGAGTCAGAATAGTTCACAGTGGTGGTGATAGGAACCAGACGGCCACCTCTAAAAGCTCCCTCACAGAATGTTACTACATGAAATGGTTATGAATTCACTGTCTGATGTCTGAGACACTGTTTTATAGTTTTGAGAAGATTTTGACCTAAAACTTACCTTGGTGGAAGGAAACATGCAGGGCATTCTAAGGCAAAATAGTCCCCAAAGAAAACTTTTTGTATTTTTTTTCAGATTTACCACTACTTTGCCATCATCAACATTGCACATAAAATTTAGACACATAGGTTCACTGTTGGTTTTGGATAGTAAATAATATGGTCATATTTGTGTTGTAGATATCGCAACCTCCTGATTCTGTTCACCACCACTGTGAAGAAATCTACAATGAATAATTTCACATCAAACCACTCTGAATGTCTGAATTATGCAGCAATTTTGAAAAATCATATCTTCTAAGTTTTTACATGTAACGTTAATGATGGTAAAATAGTGGTAAAACTGAAAAGTTGTTTTCTTTGGGGACTATTTTGCCTCACAACTCAATGTACCCCTCTGCACTGAATGTATTTTAAAAATGTGTTTTAGGCCAGATGTTAATGTCAAAAGTTTATCCGAAAAACTGCGTTCTGTGTAACTTTCTGTGAGGGAGCTTTTAGAGGCATTAAGCTCTTCAGACGTCTGGTTCCTATCACCACCACTGTGAACAATTCTGACTTTGTTTCTCTAGAATGGAGTGTTTCACACCAAACCACTCTGAATGACTCTGTTTACATCTCAACACTTTAATTCTGCAGAAATTTACAAAAATCGGTACAATTCCCGTTTATCATAACTGTATTTTTTTATGACCACGAATCATTCTATATCACTTATGTGAGGTCAGAGAGGTTCATTATGAAGGTCAAAGATGTTGAAGTCTGAAACGCTTTGTTCTCATTTTCTGACAGACAGAAGAAAATCAGTCGGAGGACAATCACTCTGAAGACTCCATCCTCTCAGACATTGACCTCGCCACGGCCACTCCAGCTGAGATTCTAGACCTGGTGGCAGCCATTCTGCAGAAGTGCGTACCCGGGGTGCACAAGGTCCAGTCGCTGAGCACTGCCCGACTTCCTGTGGTTAAATTCAGCTACCGTGAGCTGAACCTAGAGGGGGACATCACCATCAACAACAGGTAACAACAAAACACCTGATACGGACTTTCACTGCATTTATTTGTGCTTAAAGCTGTCCACTAGGCCTGCTCTATATATATATACACCGATCAGCCATAACATTATGACCACCTCCTTGTTTCTACACTCATTGTCCATTTTATCAGCTCCACTTACTATATAGGTGCACTTTGTAGTTCTACAGTTACAGACTGTAGTCCATCTGTTTCTCTGCATACTTTGTTAGCCCCCTTTTACCCTGTTCTTCAGTGGTCAGGACCCCCATGGACCCTCACAGAGCAGGTACTATTTGGGTGGTGGATCATTCTCAGCACTGCAGTAACACTGATGTGGTGGTGGTGTGTTAGTGTGTGTTACGCTGGTCTGAGTGGATCAGACACAGCAGTGCTGCTGGAGTTTTTAAACACCTCCGTGTCACTGCTGGACTGAGAATAGTCCACCAACCACAAATATCCAGCCAACAGTGTCCTGTGGGCAGCGTCCTGTGACCACTGATGAAGGACTGGAGGATGACCAACACAAACTGTGCAGCAGCAGATGAGCTATCGTCTCTGACTTTACATCTACAAGGTGGACTGACAAGGTAGGAGTGTCTAATGGAGTGGACAGTGAGTGGACAGAGTGTTTAAAAACTCCAGCAGCACTGCTGTGTCTGATCCACTCAGACCAGCACAACACACACTAACACACCACCACCACATCAGTGTTACTGCAGTGCTGAGAATGATCCACCACCCAAATAGTACCTGCTCTGTGAGGGTCCATGGGGGTCCTGACCACTGAAGAACAGGGTAAAAGAGGGCTAACAAAGTATCAGAGAAACAGATGGACTACAGTCTGTAACTGTAGAACTACAAAGTGCACCTATATAGTAAGTGGAGCTGATAAAATGGACAATGAGCGTAGAAACAAGGAGGTGGTCATAATGTTATGTCTGATCGGTATATGTATATAGTCATGTGCAAAAGTTTGGGCACCCCTGGTTACATGGGTTTTGTGGATTGGGGGGAAAAGTTACAACATAAAATGTTTTTACACACAGCAACCCTGGTGATATTGTTATGTGATTGCTATTATATTATACAATATATTCATTATTAAAAATCTGTGCAGTGGTTAAAGATCAGCCTGCATTGCCTAAAATAATGTACTTTTGTAGAACTACACGAATACTGATTTTTTGAATACCTTCATCAGAATGTCCACATAAACACTCATATGGCATAGTGCTTGGTCAGGATGCTCACAGGTCAGAGTAAAAAATGTTCCGATTAATTAGAGGCTACAATTTTTTTTGCAGCCTCTTCTCAGCATTTAAGATATATATTTGTGAGGTGGCTTTTGTAGGCATTATGCTCTTCAGATATTTGGTTCCTATCATTACCACTGTGAACAACTGTGAACAGTCAAACGGCTCATTTCACATCAAACCTCTGTTAATTACTCTGTTTACATCTTAATGATTGTGCAGTTATTTTTGTAAAATCGATGAAATTTCATTGTAAATGTTAAATTTTAGTTTTACATGCTTTCGAGGCACATCTGGTTTGTTTCTCTAAAAACCGGTGATTTTAGTCACAGTTTTCCACCTTTTTCTCCATTTCTCACTCTTTCCCTGTCAGACTGGCGGTCAGAAACACCCGGTTCCTTCAACTCTGTTCTGGGCTGGACTGTAGAGTTCAACCGCTGGTCTACACAGTGCGATTCTGGGCCAAACAGAAACAGCTAGCAGGTACTGCACCTGTGGATCAGGACGTTTTTTATTCTGTAGTTCATTTTTAATGCACCCATCTGTATTTAGAGAACATTTTTGATGTACTTTTTTCCAATTAATTTACCCACTGTGACCAGAAGGTGACAGCACATCTTTGCTTTTAGCATAACCTCACAATCACATCACTTTACCTTGATTTGGCGTCAGCTTGTTAATCTGCATGCTTTCTTGTGGTGCGACGGCAGTCCTTGGCCTTTAACGGTTGTCTTTTCTCTCTTAGGAAATCCATTCGGCGGTGGGCCGTTGTTGAATAACTATGCACTGACGCTGATGGTCATTTTCTACCTGCAGAATGTAAACCCACCTGTGCTGCCCTCTGTGGAGCAGCTCAAGAACATGGCATGTATGTGTCCTGGGGTAAATGCTCATGACGGAGCTTTCTTTTTACATGATCATTCCAAAATACAGATTTACACATCCTAGAAATATTATTATTATTATTATTATTACTATTATTATTATTATTATTATTACTATTTTCTCACCCACCATAACAAGAATCAGCATTCTCATCAGACCTAGCCTCCCACCCACTGCACTTGAGAAAGGAAGTAAGGAGTCTGCAGTCAGACTCAGAGGACCTCATTTATCTCTCTGATCATCTCTGAATAAGTGTACATTCTCCTGTGCTGTAGGAAATTGACGGGTGTTTTATTTAAGCAATAGAACACGAGAGGGAGTGCGTTATCGTGAAATGACATCACGGCTGTGATTTGGTCGCCATAGATAACCACAGCCGTGATGTTATTGGCGATAACACACTCCTCGAGTGTTCTACTGCTTTTATACAACAGTTGATTTAATAAAGTAATAAATTAATAAACTGGGCCGTGAACGCGGCATTTAATATGTTTTAATGTTCGCAGTTCCTTCACCAAATTATAGTTCCTTAACAAGCAGCTTGTTGCTACGTCAGAGTAACGAGCTCCGCCCACTCGCTGCACAGTCTGCTGTAAGCCTCGCCTTTTGAAGTACGGAGTGAGCCATAAAACCGCTGCAATATCAAGTTCAGCTCAGTTTTGTCAGTTTTTGCCAGATCAGTATTAATGTTGTTTTGTTCCAGCCAGTCTGTAAAGCATCTTACAGCCCATTTAGTTTGGCGAATGGTATCGGGTTCATTTCTGGCTGATTCCAGGTTGTTTAGCTGTTCTTCTGTCTCAGCTGCCGACTTAAAAGCTGCTCAGTGGCGATGACAGTTTGGGAATTTAGTGTCGTCTCATCTTCAGAGTCTGACCAAATCGGCTGTCGGTCAAATGTGATCTAAAAAGTGTCCATTTTCTGTTTGTGGCAAAGTAAGAAGTAAAAACGTTCAAATGGCTTCAGCGTCTCCTACAGCTGTCAAAGTCGTTGCTTAGCAACGGTGTCTCAGCGGAGTGATACAGTGCTGTCATGGTGAAATTACAGCACGGAGCGCTTCTCAACCAATCAGCTTGTGTGGCCGGAATTAACTGTTGTATAAATTTAGATACACTCTGGTTTAGGAATGACAAGGTGCTGACATTCCCTTTCGATTTGTCATTAAACAGAAGTACCACAGTTGATATAAGAATAAATAGCGTTTCTGTGTTTTCTTTTCTCTTTCCGTTTTTGTAGGTGAGGAGGAGCAGTGTGTGATCGACGGTTGGGACTGCACCTTTCCTAGTCAGCCCTTCACTGTCCCACCAAGTAAAAACACAGATGATCTCTGTAAGTATGGACTAAAGCAGTATCACAAACGCTCCTAATGGAGATCTCCCTTCTTACAAAGTTCAGATCCAACCCTGATCTTACATCATCAGTGCACATCTTCAGTTATTATAACAAAAACAGAAAATTTTATTTGAGCATTGCAGTTCATTATCCTTATATAACCTTGTTCTCCAAGGTTCCAAATTACTCTTGATGAAATCATATTCAACACCACGGTCATCTATACATAGCCTTGTTAGTGCCTCAGTCTGGCTGATCAGTATCTTCGGAAGATATTGATTGGTTGGATCATGCATGGCAGATTAAGCTTCATAATAACTCTTCAGGAAAGTTCACCGAGTTGCAGGTTTATTAAATACCCCCGCTTTTAACTACATAAGTCATTGTGTGGTATAAATCTGGCCAGCATTCCTTGTATCAGTTCGTGTTCACCTGAGTGTTGGGGAGGGCAAAATGAAGGGCCTTTGTGACGTCAGACATGATATGATTGTTGGCGACAGGCACTGCTTCTAGCTCTCATACTGGTTCTAGACTGGCTGTCCTAAACAGCTGTTGTCTTCTTCCCTTTTTGTGGAACAGTTTCAGAGGTTTACCAAAGATAGTCAAAAACGTTACCAGTGATGCTGTGGATGAAACAGTTGTTGGGTCTGCTAACGAACAGATGAGCTACAACCACACAAACTGCTTTTGAGTTTAACTATGGTGGGCACAGCAGCCTTACATTCAATTTATGTTCTTTGCAGACACTGGCCTCTTTTCCACTGCAGGGCTGAACGGTTCTGAGCACGGAGGGTAACCATTCCAGTAGCGTTTCCACACAGACACGGTTTGAAACGGAATGCTTAAAAACCGGGCTCAGCCTGTTTTTTTCGGCACTGTTAGCAAACCGTACTCACAGACACAAAAACGTTCAGTGGAACGATGTAAAGACGTAGCTGTTCGCTGATCGGTTCTGTGTTTATGTTGTTATTGTGCCGCTGAGTCCTGCTGCGTTATTTCAAACTTGGAAACAATCAAATAAGTTCATTTCACTCACACAGCCGCCAAATAAATGAAAGCAGTGCACAGTTTTAAACCCACCATTCAATGAACGTCAAAGCTTCAATCTAACACCAATTTCTAAGTATTAAACGGCACTGATCACAAGGAGAGAGTAATTGGTTAGTGTTAGCTTAGCTAGCACGCTGCCAGCTCTGCCCACTACAGAACAGGTTTGATTCTGACAAACAAAAGCTTTACTGACACGAGTTTAGATGATAATGACTCAGCTCTGAGGAAGCGAAATCGAGCGATTACAGGGACAGAGAGCCGAGATTAAACCTGTTCTCTGGTGTCTGGAGCTGTAGTGTCATAGCTACCTAAGCTAATGCTAGCCGGCTCTTCTCTCCTACCTAGCTTAGCTAAAGAGATCCAAACACCGCAGTACCGGTTTGATTCGAGTAACTGGTGCTCTGATATCACAAGAATAGACAATAAACTTAGAACAGCGGGAGGAAAGTTGACTGATTGGTGTTGGAGTGACAGAAAGCCGAAATTGAACCTGTTCTGTAGTACTTTAAGCTGTAGCCTGCTAGGCTAAGCTAACGCGAGCGCACAGTGCCTCCTGCTGCAGTACGGGCTCGGCTCTAGTAAACCGATGATTGAACATATAAACCATAACCAATCTCACGAGTCTGGACCAGCACAGCACGGCCCAGTACGGCCCTGAGAACCATTTGACTCGATAGTGGAAAAGCGGCCATTTTCATCCAGAGCAACTTACAGTTTAATCATTTAGTCAAATGCAGCATTAAGAGTCTTTCTCAAGGAGTCTTATTGGTGTAGTATGGCAGTTTGCTGCATGGAAGGCTGCAGTATTACCCACTACACTTCACTACATCAAATCACAGTGTTGCAGAGTAGAAATAGTGGAAGTTGTCTGGTTGAACGAGTCCAGATTCCTTTTGTGTCTTTTTAATGGACGGATCAGTATATGATGCATGAATTCGTTGCTGCATCTAAATATCCTAAGAGTCACTGTTTTTTCCTTCACTTCAGCTCCTCTCTGCCTCCAAATTTGAGCACATTGAAGTGGATCAGCTTTCCAGTTTTCCCCATTATTGCTCATTTACTTTGTTCCTGTTCACGCCTTGATTCCTGCACATTCTTCTGGGTAGGAGACGTGTAGTCGCAAGGTAGGAAGAGGATGAGAGTAGTTAGAAAAGTTTTGGGATGCAGCCCATGGAGCCATCCTGTTTAGTGCCAGGAGTACAAGCCAGTGGTGTAGTGTGGTACACAACATATTCAGCATCTTGTAGAATCCATGCCTAGTCAAATTCATGCTGTCCTGAAGGCCAAAGGAGGCTTGATAGAATACTACATAGTTGTGCCTCATAAACAGCCAACTAAATGTAGATCCCCAAGCTTAATCTGTACATTGTAAATAACTTTCTCGCTTTCCTTCTCTCTCATTTATGTGTTTTCATCCTCCTTTTTCAGGCACTTTGCTTTTTGGTTTCTTTACTTTCTACTCCACGTTCGACTTCCCTGGGTCAGTGGTGTCTCTGAGAGAGGGTCGCACTCTGCCCATCACAGACTTTCTCAGCAGGGACGAGGAGATGCCTGACAATCCGGAGGGTTCCGACCCCAAACAGAGAAATACAGCTTGTCCCAAACTGGGCCCTGTAAACATCCTTGACCCGTTTGAGCTCCACCACAACGTGGCAGGGAACCTGAGTGAGCGGACGCACAGAAACCTCCACAGAGAGTGCTGCGAAGCCGAGAAGTACTGCCGCAGCCTGCAGTATCAGCACAAGTCTTCCAAGGGCAAGTCCTGGGGCCTGGTGCGGTTGTTCGCCCCTCGTGTTGAGGGCGGCCCTCGATCCCAGGATGGCAAGGAGAAGTCTCTGGAGATCAGCATCCCCTTCCGGGCCTCCATTCTGCCTGAATCCCTGCGGAAAGAGCTGGGCTCAGCTGGAGACGCTTTCCGGGTCTTTTGGTTTGCAAAACTGTGCACCGCAGTGGAGGCTGTGTTCAAAGACATTCTGAAGTGTACACCTTGCGAGGAGCCTACGAATAGCCGAGCTCAAGCAAAGACTGGAGAAGATGAAGAGGAAGTGAACAATAATGAGAGTCTAAAACAAGTGACAATCCACTCCGGGGTAAAGCGGCCTTTGCCTCCCGAGGAAAGCCCATCCTCCTCTTCCTCCCCACAGGGAAAGAGGCAAAGACTGGACCCTTCTGCAGAACACCCAGAGAAGGCTTGCTGGAGCTGGGCTCAGAGACACCAGGTGTGGGCCGGCCGCAGGAAGGTCCGGAGAGATATGCTGAAAAAGAGCGATGAGGCTTCCAAACCCGAAGGTGGCTGCAGCAGCATCGAGAGCAGGGTAACACAGTGCATCATTGAGAAAGAGGCAGATCCCAAGGATCTGCTGGAGTTCAGGGTGGATGGGGTGGTTGTGGGTGGGGGAGAAAGCACGAAGGCAGTGCTCAAGTTCACCCCAAACAATGACCTTCAGGGACATTTTCAAGACTTCTTCCACTTCCTTGAATCTTTTCTGCCTAAAATGGTAGAAACATTGCTAGCGAAACAAGAATAATTCATTTTTTTTTGTTGTCCTTATCCTTGTAGTCACCTTAAGGTCTGGCTTGTAATAAATTTTGGAATTTTGTTAAAGTGAATCAGTAGTTTATGAAAGTTATGGTAATTAGTGACAATCGTTTGGCATGGTTTTTGTTGACTTTGTCTTTTTTTTCATTGTCTTTTTGTTCATTTGTTCTGATCAAGATTTAAAAGAAGCAATTCTTGGTTTGAGATTTTTAATAGTTTGAGTACATTTTGATTTTGTTTTTTTGGGTTTAAATAATTAATTTGTCCATTTAAAAAATAAAAAAAAGGTGACAACTTGAAATAAGCTCAAATTGCAGCTTATTAAACATGAAAACAGCAATTATGAGCCTTTGAGTTGTATATTTTCTGAGTTGATATGAGGAATATAATACGTTTATCTTTAATTATTTGATTATCTTCTGTTTGCACTTTAACAATTAGCAATTTGTGTTAAAGCTCAAACAATGGCTGTTTAACTCTTATATCAAATTCCCCACTTCCAAAAGAAAACTGTAACTTCATTTAAACATTCTATTCATTTTAATCTGAACCTCTGTTCCCAAAACACAAAGTTGCTTATGCAGAATCTTTTTTTTACAGCGGGTCTTGCTTAAGATAATTTAATGAATATGCGCACAGGCTTGCGTCATCTTAACATAAATCCTTGGCGGCAAGATGGAGTGCGTGCTTGGACGTAATCCCCAACACTGATGCTGAAATACGTTGGCTGAGACTAATGAGTGTAATTACGGATTGAGTTGTGCTGTTTCGTTACTGATGGGTCTTGGGCAACCCTCCCAGCCAGACCTACTGATTAACATCAACCATCTCACCTTGTTTTGTACGATCTGAGCTGACAGGAGATCTCGGGAGTAAATTAGGATGTAGAGAGAAGGCACAGGATGCAGTCAGGCCCATGCTAGGCTGTTTGCCATCAATATTTGTTTGCTTTATATGTTGAACACTCTTGGCTTAGCGTTCGTCTTTTGGCCGGGTCAGTTTTTCACCCCCCCCCATCAACCATCCTTAAAGATAAATTGAAGGGAAAACAACAGTGTCTTTGTAAGGACAGAAAAGTCTTCAACTCTACTGAATGGGTGGAATGGAAATCCCATTCAATCCCAAGTTTTTCCCTCACTTGCTGTTTTGTTTACGATGGTGGAACAAAGATCTCCGGTAGGTGTTCAGCTGGGTTTAGATCTGGTGCCAAAAGCCATAGTATAGATCATTCAGTGACCCCTCGTCAGGGTGTCCCATCCTATGTTTCATTGTAAGTTAATCTCCTAACAACCACCTGGAAGACCAGTCAGAATAAGTTTGTATTGATTTGCAGTTACGCTTCCCTCCAGGTGCACTCTCCCACTTGTGGATAGTATGGTGAATCTACATATCTATGTAGACCAGTGCTGATGGTTTTAGCACCACTGGACCAATTGGTCATTGGTCTTTCTAACGAGGGGGTTCATGTCTTTCAACCCTACTATAATATCCCTCTCAATGTAGTTGTTGACGGGCTACGATCGTGTCCTGCATTGACATTCTCAGAGAGTGCACCTGGAGGATACACCAAGAGAAAGGTACAGGCCTGAATGCTCAACTCCCTACAGTGAGGGGTGACTCTGTTACGCTGTGGGGGACATTTTGCCCACAGGGTGTTGGTCCACTTGTCCCCTTGGAGCCCATGTGTCAAACACAAGGCCTGCAGGCCCAGTCAGGCCTGTGGCACAATCCTATCCAGCCCGCAAAAATATTTTAATTTTCTATTAATATTAGCCTGTTTCACAATGAGCTGCACTACAACCCCCAGCATACACTGCTTCAACACCACATCCCCAACAACAATCTAGGGGACAGCAGTTATACCACGAAAAGGAAAGATGCCAGGTGTCTAAGTCAAGCAAATAGGCAGGTTTAAAAAAAAAAACCTACCTCTTGGGGACATTTAAAGACTGTTGACGGTAATTTTGTCATCCATCTGTACATCTTCATTCCCTCTGAGGACAAATAACGGAAAGCAAATCTGATTTGATAATTGCAGGTTATCATCCACATACAGCCTTGTTCTCCAGGGTTCCTAGTGAACCTTGTAATACACTTGATTAAACAATATATTTAGCTGTAAACCAGCTAGTGACGTGCTGTATGTCACGTCCTTCGCTCTGCTGTTTCTGCAGAGCTTCTTTGGGGCAGTTGTGCTGAGAATACTCATTAAAACAAACCTATAGCGCTAAAGGAAAGAGCTAAATGAGCCCTCAAGGCTGTGTGTGCACAGACAAATCCCCAGTGTTGAATCAACACCTACACCAAACAGGACCTAAATGAACACTAGTGTTGATCCAGCACTGGAGCTTTTGCTGTGTGCATTTTGTACGTATGCATGCATCATACTTTACATAATAAATTTACCCATCCATGGCTGGAGTGGGACTGGTTTTCAGACTAGGAGTCAAAGTGCACATTTCATTTATTTCATTTCCACTCAAAACAGCCATTATGTAAAAGTTATTCATTTAGATACTCCACTTGCATAGGAGTTCAAAAAATGTTAAAAAGCTACCGAGAAAATGGGGCTCCTAACACCCACCCGGATGACCTGGTAGACCCCAAAACTGCCCCCATCAGATAAACAGCACTTAAAGCTTTCATCTCTGAGAGAGAGGAGAAAATCAAGCTGCTTCAGATCTGAAAACATCCACAGGTGTTTCTGTCCATCCTTCCACTGTGAGAAGACGACTCAGCGCTGTGGGTCTGAAAGGATGTGTAGCTGATCAAGAAGAACCTCACTGAGAAAAGGAGACGGACAAAAAGGAGGAACATTAGAACACCAAAACTAGATATCTTAAATGTGAAGTAAGGTTCTATGGACTCTAAATTTGTAATAAGGATAATTGGAATTGTGACGAGCAGAAAAAACAACCAAATGGTTTCCATATTTCTATATGGAATCATTTCTTGCTTAAATGGTTCTTTGCATAGTGAAATGGTTCTTCAGATTAATGGAGAATGTGTTGTATCTGGTTCAATATAGCACCCAAAGTGACATCGTAAGAATAGCAGAACCCTTTTGTTGCTATGTAGAACCATTTTGAAATAAAATACAATTTGAAGAGCCATTTCATCATGAAATGTTTCTATTTAGAACTCACGGTTCTCAATAGAACCACTGCCTTTACTGAAGAACCCTTGAAGAACCATCTTTTTTAGCTGCGCACAAGCCAAATTAAGTTGCTTGCTTTCCAAGCGGGGTTCAAGCCCACCACAGGGAAGAGCTTGCTGGTTTTCTAATGCTACTGTTGCGTGTTCATTTTAGGTTATTTTTTTCCAGCATTTGTTTTCTGGGTTATGTTGCTGAGGATTCTTATTGTGGAGGGCAGGGCTAGAACCTGCCCATGAGGATGTGTGTGTGAGCAGAGAGCTGAGAGAGTGGGACGTGAACTGGGTAGCGAATGAGCTGTTAGCTAAGCGGGTTTATGAGGATCCTGGCCTCTTTCTATTTCCCTCATTATATCAAAAACAGGATGGCAAAACTCCAGAGGGCACCCACGAGTGAGTCCTCAATGAATGGGAGTGGATGGAGCTCAACTGCTAAAAATTAAGTTTAAATAGTTTCTAATCACTCATCCAGATCTTTCCTTTCATTTTAGAAAGTAGAAGGATGTGTTTCACTAAAAAAGCTAAGAAAACTGACCTGTATGTTTCCTTTTTTCTACAGCAAACAGGTTTTGTGCAGCAGAACGCTGGCATTACTGATACTGAGTGCTGATTGATTGGCGAGTGGAGCAGCTCACTGGTTGTTTGCGCTCACTGACGCCATGGAAGTACATGAGGCGTCATTTTAAACTCCTATAACTTGAGTTTAAAAGCTCTTAAAAATACAACAACAGTGTTAAAATGTTTTATGCTGTTCTCTGTGCAGGAAATGAATGTATTCTTTTACATTAAAAATATTTAAGCATTTATAAACTATAAACTTGATTTTGCTCAAATGCTCCACATTAACCCATTCATTTTGGACTCGCTCGGGAGCGCCCTCTAGTGTTTGAGAAACCCAGAAGACATTACAGAGTGATAATTCTCCTCTCTACAAGTTCTCTGCTGTTAGTAAAGACAAACCTCTGCTTTTGTATGATGTAGCTGTGGCCAACAACAGCTGAGAATAAAGCACCAAGACTTGAGCGAAACCGAGTCTCTTTTAATAGCGGTGAACGCTGCACTACATTACAGCCAATTTAAGCCCTTAACAAAGGGTTTACCACCCAAACCTATCATGATGAAAATATATGTTAATGTGCAACTGTAGGTATTAATTTTTTTCTAAAATCTGGTCTTTTTCATCTCAGCATTTAATCGATATTACCGATATGTCACATATTTCGCATCACCCTGCTCAGAATATCAGAGCGTTCCACCGCTCTCTCCTCAACTGCCTTTCTGTTTTCTTGCCTTTTTGTGTCACATTTGATGCTTTTTTATCCTCACAATTCATTGTTCAGCAATGCAAACCAATGTGCACTGTAGAATGCTACCTGTTGTGTCAACCAGCCCCAGAGTCGCACCGCAGGGCTGGGCCGATTTTGACCAGGCTAATCCACTCTATGAAAGGTATTAACATGATCTGACAAATGGGGCTGTACCACTGGAAGAAGGGCCTGCCAGTTTACCTCCCTAAGTTGCTACAAAAATATGGGATTTACAGTTTAGTAGTGCATTTGAAATGCAAGGCCCAAACGCTACTAGCCCACCAGGAATTCTCCCGCTGCTCCCTGACTCCTCCGTTGCTCCGGCCATTCATTTTATGGATGCTCTTTAATGGAAATGGGATTTAATGCTAATATTAAATGCTACAACCTTGGACTTTACTAAAAAGGCTATAATAAAGTAAACAAGGCTGATTTAAGCAATGCTAGGCCCTTATTTTGCTAAGGGTTTTAGCACGTGCTAGAGAAGTCGTGATTTGCTAAGGCATTTAAAATGATCCGACGGCTGAAATTGATGTAGTAAATTTGTCCCTTGATGCCTGCTGTTCTTCGTCGTACTTCCTTAACCTTAAAGCCGCAGACAGGCTAAAAGCCAGCTTCAGCTGCCTTTCACTGCATTAGCACAGTGTTGTTGAAGAATTCCTTTAAGAAGTGACCCCAGATTGCAGCCTGAAGGCCATTAATCCCTGACACAGGATCAGATGGCTAGATAATGGTTTCAATTAAGGAGGTCTAATTCGGAAAAGGATGGAAAAGAAGACGTGCAAAGGTTGTTGTGTGGGCCAGAGCTGTTCCTCAAGGGAAATCTGTCATTTAGAACAAGATCCATTACTGGTTGAATGAGATTGCTCGGCGCTGATTGTAGTCTTCAGAGTTTAGTGGACTAGTTGAAATTCACCCCAGCAGAGATCAAGAAAGGTGAACAAAGTTTAGGAATCAAGTCGAGTCAAAGTTGCCACAAAGCAGCTTTACAGAAAAATTTGGTTCCGAGCCCCCATGAGCGTCGCCAGCAGCGACAGAGGCAACGAAAAAGTCCCGTGAGAGAAACCAAGACCCAAAAGGGGAACCCATCTCACTGGTCCACACAGGATAGCAAACAATAACAGTACACTGCAAAAAATGGTATCTTGTCAAGTACAATTATCCTAAATATAGTCAATAAATCAAATATCTCTCCTGCTGAGATTGTTGTAAGCTTAATTTAAGAATATTTACCTTATTTCTAGACATTTTATACTTATTTTAAGTAATTTTGTTAAGTAAAATTATCTCACTATAGGGGCAGATAAGGTTGCTTGTTTTAAGAAATGTGCTTGAAACCAGCAAAGTAATCTGACAGTATAGTGAGATAATTTTACTTAATAAAATGACCTAAATCAAGTAAATAAAATCTAGAAATAAGCTAGATGACCTTATAATAAGCACACAACCATCTTAAAATGGGAAATATTACATGTATCGACTAGACTTAAGACTAATTTTTGCAGTGTAGAGAATAAGGACCTGTTGCCAGCATAAAGGGGGAATTTGTACAAACAGCTTTTTCTAGATTTCTGCATAATTAAACTGCTAAGATGTAAACGAAGTCATTCAGAGTGGTTTGGTGTGAAACGCTCCGTTCTAGAGAAACTTACAGAGTCGGAATTGTTCACAGTGGTGGTGATAGGAACCAGACGTCCACCTCTAGAAGCTCCCTAAGAGACAGCCGTTCCACCAAAAGGTTAGGAATATGTTGCCTGATGGCTGACAAACTGTTTCATGATACTCCTGACACCAGATTTGATCTGAAACCTGATTTGTCGAGAGGTACACTCATGGAACTGTAGGGGAAAATGGTCCCTAAAGAAAACTTATTTTTCAGATTTACCATCATCAACATCCATATGAAAGCTCAGAAGAGACGTGTAGGTTCACTGGTGGTTTTGGATTGTAGACATGGTGACCCCTGGGTCCATTCACCACCACTGTAAAGAAAAGAGTCTCTGCAATCAACCATTTCACACCAAACCACTCTGAATGACTTTCTTTACATCTCAACGACTTAATTACGTAGCATTCCCCTTTAGTCCTCTGGTGGGGACGTTGTTTCCGTAGCCAAACCTTAAACCACTTTGTCAAATTGCCGCTGCAGGAGTTCTTCCTTCCTCATTATTCCCACAGAAATGAACTCTGGTAAATCACAAGGACATATGCTAGTTTAATATGGCCCGGTTACGTTTGACATAGAGGAGGGTCAAAGAGACATACAGCATGTCACGGCGCTGCCTCAGGGGAAATAGGCCTTCTCTCTCACTCATGCCTTATTCATGGCCCTGTGATAACAAGCCTTATTTTGAACTGACGCTTATATTACTATCATCCTTCCTTTGACCCGTGTGCTCTTATGGACCCTTTTCCTTTTATCAGTCTCTCTTTATATCATGCTGTTTTCTTTCTTTCTTCCACTCCCTCAGAGCTAAATATACCAGTGCAAACATGCCAACCTGCCTCCGAAGCACTCTGTTCACATTAGTTGTAATGTGTACAGCCACGTTATGGGACCATCAGTGAGGCACCCATAAAGATAGGAGGGTTTAGAGCCCTTCCGAGCGCAAATGGACAGTCGTACCATTAGCAGTAGCGGCTCAAACAACTGGACGATGACACATTTTTTTCTGTTGATGTCCCTCTGCTTGTTGTCCTGGACGTGTCTTGTAATGTAACATTTGTTTCATTGTTATCCTACTTTTATCTCCTTTACCCTCAGATGTGCTCAGATTCACAGCCCCCTGTGAAACACCACAAAGATCCTTAATGAAAACTATAAATCAAGGTCCTGTTTTCCGTCTCTAACGTACCAGATTTGACTCAAGAAGGTGTATTAATGCATGAAATGTTGTAGGCCTCCAAGACTTGAACCTGGTTTTTCTGGTAGATGTTTCCAAAGAAGAAATCTGTGTCTAAACCACTTTCTTTCTCTGAGAGATGGTTGTTTTTTGGCTTGTTAGAGTTGACAGAAGCGTCCGAATGCGTTCATGCTGGAAGGGACCCATCCAAGCATGGTCAGCCTCAGGATTCGCTCGAAAGTTTACTCGCCAAACAGACATTAACACGTGTCTGCTACGCCTCCCTCTCCAACCCCACAGCCTTTTAGGAGGACATTATCCTGGACCTCCTGTTTGTGGAGTTAGCGTACCATAATAGTTTTTGTAGCGCTTATCTCCGGTGGCTTTCTCCGTGTTTACCCACAGCTATAGGATGAAGTGGAGGGTCATTATCTACCGCGTGTTGTTTCTCCTCGTTGACTTTTATTGCGCTGCTGGCCAATTGAGCAGGGGTAAATGGTGACAGTCGTGGAGTTGCACCACAGGAAACTGTGGTTCCTTTCCAGGCTGTCTTACATTCTACTCAACTCAACTGATCTCCTGGAAAACTGAATAAGTCTTAATTCCTGCAAAACTTTGGTGGAAACAGTGCTGTGATGGCCTACACAGGTTCTTTGAGCATATTAGAACCGTTTTTGGTACCTTAAAACAGTGGTTTTCAAACTGGTCCTCAGGGACCTCCAGACAGTCCATATTTTTGCTTGATCCCAACTTTCCCAACTGTCTGTAGGTCTCTGAGGACCGGTTTGAGAATCGCTGCCTTACAAAACCTTACAATGGATGGTTCTTTAGGGAGATGAGAACATTTTTAAAGTTCTAAAGAACCATCATATTGTACAATTGGTATATAGCCTTTACATTATGTAACAGAAAGGTCCTTCACAACCTACAAATTTCTTTTTCAGGTATGGTTCTTTAGGGAATTCTTCTGGTATTGCTCAAAAAACCTTCAAAGTGTATACTCACAGCATTTACCCCGGAAACCTACAGCTTGATATTTATTAGGTTTTTAATTCATATGTGCTTACTTTGTCCATGGTAGAACCTTTAGATAGAAGATTTGAGAAGAACCATGCAGTCAGTGCTGTACATAAAGTTTTTGAGCAGGTAGCACTGATACTAGAAAAAATATTATATATTATTTTATAATATAAGCACTGAGATGAAAACTACATTAATACATGAAATAAACTGTCATATAACTGTGAAAAAGAGAACCAAAAAGAGAACCTTTTAATGTTTATTTTGAGAAACACAGATTCATTTTCTCTACATTAATTCAGATTCCCCACAAGGGGGTGCTATTAGCAAATTAGTAGCATTTTAGCACAACTTAGAAAGAGAGGAAACCCACACAAGCAGGAGCTCAGAAACACTTCTGAAAACCACTGTCTGAACCACAGTTCATCACTACATCCACACATACAAGCTAAAACTCTACCATGCAAAGAGGAAACCGTATATAAACAGGATCCAGAAATGCCGCCACCTTCTCTGGGCATGAGTTCATTTAAGATGGACTGAAGTGAAGTGGAAAAGTGTCCTGTGGTCAGACGAATCAAACATTTAAATTCATTTTGGAAATCATGGACACCACATGCTCAGGCTGAAGAGGAGAGGGACCATCTGGCTTATTATCAGTGCACAGTTCAAAGGCCAGCATCCACGATGGTATAGGGGTGCATTAGTGCACATAGCATGGCTGACTTGCACATCTGTGAAGGCACCATTAATGCTGAACAATATATACAAGTTTTGGAGCAATGTATGCTGCCATCCAGACGACGTCTTTTTTGTCAGCAAGACAATGCCAGACCACATTCTGCATGTATTACAGCAGCATGGCTCTGTAGTAAAAGAGTCCAGGTGCTAAACTGACCTGCCTGCAGTCCAGACCTGTCACCACTGATAACATTTGCCGCATTATAAAATGAAAAATACGACAAAGGAGCCCCTGAACTGATGAGCAGCTGAAATCCTGTATCGAACAAGAACAGGAAAGCATTTCACTTTCAAAACTACAGCAGTGTCTCCTCAGTTCTCAAACGCTTACAGAGTGTTGTTAAAAGAAGAGGTGATGAAACACAGTGGTAAACATGACCCTGTCCCAACTTTTTGAAACGTGTTGCATCAAATTCAAAATTGGCCTATATTTTTCAAAAAAACAACATTTCAACATTTGATATTCTGTCTTTGTACTATTTTCAATGAAATATAGGGATTAAATTATTTGAATATCATTGCATTCTGTTCTATTTTATTTACATTTTGCACAGCGTCCCAGTTGTTTTGGAAACGGGGATGTATAATATTACGACTAAGCAACTTTTGCGCATTTGGCTTCTATGGTGTTTGAACTACCTGATGGACCAGAAGCCGTCAGTCAGGCACCATCCCAGGGTCCAGTACATTAACCAGTTTTTTAAACATGTTCGCTGATGAGAGAAGCCAGGGAGCCACTGTCAACAGCACTGGCGCCATCACTGTGGTCTTTCTGGAGAGATGAACATGACAGTCTATGTAGACAAGAGTGAATTATTGGTTTGGGAAGACAGAGCCGAACGTAATAAATGGATGACGCAGGATGTCCAGCAAGATTAGCATTACAAGTTACATAAAAATGGGACAAAATCATGTAAGGTTTCAAATGATAACCTTTTACTTGTGTGCTTTAATATTACGGATTGATATTCAGTTCAGAAGATTAAAAAACTGTCACATAATGTAAACCAATTCTTAATGTGGTAAAGTTCTTTAAAAAGGTTCTTCACATTAACACATCTCATCTCCCTAAAGACCCATCCATTGAAAGCGTTTGTAAGGCAGTGGTTCTCAAACCGGTCCTCAAGGACCACCCAGACGGTGTGTGTTTTTGCTGTATCCCATATGTGTTGTGAGTTGGGTTCAAAGTGGACCTTGTGGGGGTCCCTGAGGACTGGTTTGAGAACCACGGTTGAAGTACAAGTAGTGGTTCCTGTATGTGCAAAGAACCTTTTTAAGAGTGTAGGCCTTCACAGTACTGTTGCCACCAACGTTTTTCAGTAATTAAGACTCATTCAGTTGTAATCAGCTTTCCAGGAGATCATATAAGGTAGAGCATAAGACAGCCTGGAAAGGAACCACGGTTTCCTGTGGTGCAACTCCATGACCATCACCATTTATCTCTGGTCAACTGACCTGCACTGCTGGCCAACTGACCAGGGATAAATGGTAACAGTTGAGGAGTAATAATATTAATAATAGTCAACAAAACAAGAACAGTAGCACAACAGAAGCAATATGAAAGTTATGTAGTAAGGAAAGTAAGAAGATATCAAATATCTATTTATCTATGTATCTGTCTGTCTGACTGTCTGTCTATCTATCTATCTATGATGATGGAATGAGATGATGAAACACAGTGGCAAACATGTCCCAACTTTTTTGGAACACACACACACACACACACACACATATATATATATATATATATATATATATAATATCTAACTGGCATAAGGAAGAGGAACATCAAAGGAAAATAAGTAAAAACAGGAGTTTCTGAAACTAAAGCGCTACTATGCCTTATACAGTTATACAGTACAATGCAAACGTCAGAGATCACCCTTGTTTATTTGATTTGCAGTCAAAACATCCATTAAGTACAATTCATTTTTCAGGAGATATTTCTGATGAGATTAGATATGATAATCCACTTGCTTAACCTCTTATGCTCCAGGGCATATTTTGGTGTGTCCATCTGAATTTACATGACCAAATCATAAGGCAAATTATTCAGTAACTGCATAAAATAAATGTGAAATTTTTATTTTATTTATTCATTTATTTATTGTAAAAGTTCCCCTCAGATTAACAGAACGTGTGTTTTATGATCACACATATTGCTATATGCTTACAATTTACAGCTGAAAGGCAAAAATCTCAGTCGCTCTTTGTATTATTTTATAAAAATGATTTTTACAGAGCAGATCACTGAAGAGACGCCATCTGTTTATAGTTTATAGCCCAGATTTGTGGAAAAATGGGTCGACTTTCAGTAGACAAAAGAAACTGAGTTCAGCGTCTTTTATTATAAGGGTTTAAAACTACATTACCCATCTATTTGACTGGAAAGAAGACAGTTACAGCTCTCATACGACCCCCACCTTTTGAACGTAGCTTATGAAATATGAAAGTTATGAAGAATATGACGAAGTGCGTTTTGGAACCACTGGTGGTCTCAAGTGGTTGAAGAGGTTAAGGAAGGAAAAATTTCCAGTAAAATAAGTGAGTTTCCAAAACTGGAGTTCAAAAACTGATTTTTAAAGTTTCTACAGAGAAAATGAGACTCCTAACAACCACCTGGAAGACCTGGTCGACACCCAAAACTGCCCCCATCACATAAACAGCACTTAAAGCTTTCATCTTTGAGAGAGAGGAGAAAATCAAGCTGCTTCAGATCTGAAAACATCCACAGGTGTTTCTGTCCATCCTTCCACTGTGAGAAGACGACTCAGCGCTGTGGGTCTGAAAGGATGTGTAGCTGATCAAGAAGAACCTCACTGAGAAAAAGAGACGGACACATCAAACAAAGAAGCTGAACAATGGACTGACCACCCCAGAGTCCAGACCTCAACACCACTGAATGCGTTTGGGACGACTTGGATCGTGAGAAGGAGAAAACAACTTGTAAGACTGAACTCTGTAGGTGTGGCACAATGTCCCTGTAGAAGTTTCCTGAAAAGTTTCTTACACTTATTTTCATTTTCTTATGTTCTCCCTTCTTATGCAGTGAATTATCTTGTATCTAATCTCCTCAGTAAAATGAAATTAATAACTCATGCTTTTTTTTTGTATTCTTTGCTGTTTTGACTGGAGATGAAATAAATGAATTATGGCCTCTGATTTCTGTACAGTACGGTATGTTTTGTGTGGAAATACTGCATCCGCTGTTGCTTATAAATGCACTGCAGAAGCAAAAATGCTATCACGTTTCACAGCTAACAAAGGGCTTAACACAGTATAGAAAGAAGAGACGTAATTCTTTTAAAAAAATGGAAAAAGAAATTTCCTTTTACATAACTAAGGTCATTCAGCTTCTATGTCAATCTTCCATCATCGCAGAACGGCTGAAATTAACAGAGCTGGTCATTCTGACCCTCTGAAAACAGCCGAGAGGAACTCAGCGCAGATGTCTTGATGTATCTGAAGTGTATTGGAAAGGTCTCAGCAGCTATTACCAGATTTCACATTTGCACTTGACTTCTAAACGTCTAATAATCTCCGCTGATGTCCATATTTGTGCGTCTGTTTTACCGGTGAGTCATGAGTTCAGCAGGGTGGTTGTAAAAGGGGAAAAAGCTGGCGCAGGGGTGGGTGGGGTGTTGACTTCTCTCCCTCATCGTTTCTGTCCCTCCCCGGGGTCGCAGCGGTATAAAAGCCGGAGGGCGGAGGGTGAGGACCTGAGACCGACTGCCAGCAGCAACATCTTCACCATCCTCCACGCCTGCAAGCCAATTACACAGTAAGTGACCATCTTCCCTTTCTGCTGTGGTTGATGAAGGTTCTCAAGTAATTGAATTTGGAGGTCTAACTGATACTGTCTCAGGGGAAATTTGCACAAGATCCCATTGGTAGTCTGCAAATCTACATGATAAAGTGTAGATCTGGAAAAGATCAGCTAAGTGGAGAAGGTTTTCAGGACCACGGACAGCGCTGTGTGAATCTTTTCAGGACCGTGATCAGCTCAGTTAACACCACCAGTATTTCAGTTTTACCTGTTTTCCTAACCTGAATTGCGTGAGCATTTACAGAAGTACTCAAATCTGGAACCTCCTAGAACCTTTCTGGCTCTGTAGACGCTTGGTAGTTATCAGGACTGTTGGTCTAACTGATGGCACACCTACACATTTAAAAGGTGATGCCACTTTTGGTTCCCCAAAGATCCATGTTTGAAAAGAAATATGTGAGTGTGAAGAAGTTTTAAAAGAAACTTCACATTACATAAAAGGGTTTTAGACCACTGTAAGGGTTCTTTACCTGATACTTTAAAACGGTTTATTCTCATTCACAAAAATTGTTCTCTCTAGAGAACGGAATGGTTCTTTAGGGAACCAAAAGTGGTTCTACTATGGCATTATGCCAAGGACGTTTATATTTAAGAGTGTAGTATAAAAACCTACCAATGATTACAAAATCCAGGACCAAAAACTTGGTGCTACACTCTTAATATTCAGTATCTACTATAATTTATACACTAAATACAATTAATTATTCATTAAACTACTATGAATTATTCAGTAACTACTATGCATTTTTCTGTATGTACTAAGAATGAATCAATAACTGCTATAAACTGTACAGTGAAATGGTTTTTCAAGGGTTCTTTAGGGAACCAAAAGTGGTTCTACTATGGCATCACACAAAGAATGTTTATATTTAAGACAGTAGTATCAAACCTACCAACGATTTCAAAATCCAGGACCAAAAACTGACCTAAACTATATAGATATATATAAATAACTTATTCATTAAATACAGTTAATTATTCATTAGACTACTATGAATTATTCAGTAACTTCAAGGGTTCTTCAAGGGTTCTTTAGTAAAGAACTTATTCAGAACCATGAGTTCTATATAGAACCATCTAATGCTTAAATGGTTCTTTGCAAGATAAAGTTGTTCTTCAGATTGATGGAGAACGTGATGTATATGGTTCTATATAGAACTTTTTTGAAAACAGTTCTATGTAGCACCAAAAAAGGGTTCTTCTATTGTTACAAGCTTGACATAGTAACATGTTCCCCATCAATCTGAGAATATCATGGTTCTAAAAAGAACCATTCCCTTTACTAAAGAACCCTTTAAGAACCATCTTTTTAAGAATGTACTATTGCCCATCAATCTGAGAATATCATGGTTCTAAAAAGAACCATTCCCTTTACTAAAGAACCCTTAAAGAACCATCTTTTTAAGAGTGTACTATTGCCCATCAATCTGAGAATATCATGGTTCTAAAAAGAACCATTCCCTTTACTAAAGAACCCTTAAAGAACCATCTTTTTAAGAGTGTACTGTTCCCCATCAATCTGAGAAACTTTTGGTTCTAAAAAGAACCATTCCCTTTACTAAAGAACCCTTATAGAACCATCTTTTTAAGAATGTACTATTGCCCATCAGTCTGAGAATCTCATGGTTCTACAAACAGCCCTTCTCTTTACTAAAGAACCCTTAAAGAACCATCTTTTTAAGAGTGTAGTATGTTGTGCTCAGTGCTGTCAGTTTAAGGGGTGAAAACATTAATAACTGTATAATAACTGTAATTAATTTGTCATGATGCATGTCTCGATTGTGTTCTCAGACTCCTCTCCTCGTTCTTCATGTAAGCGATCCACATAGCTGGTGTTTTTAAATCGAGTTTGTTAAAGGATTTTTTCTGCTTGACCCCTCAGATGGCCAGCTCAATGCGATCCTGGACGGCACTCCTGGCTCTTCTGCTGTGTGTCCTGGTGTGCCTAAGCAGCCTGGCTGAAGCTTATCCCCCCCAAACCTGAACCTCCAGCAGGAGACGTGGGTCCGGAGGAGATGGCCAAATACCACACGGCCCTGCGGCACTACATCAACCTCATCACACGGCAGAGGTCAGTCGTTACTGCCCTTCAGCTGCACGTTCAGTTTGCATGCCATTCATTTTCAGGGATGTGAATCTTGATTCAGTGTGATTCTGATTCTTTTGGGAATGATTCGGTTCATCATTCAATCCCAATTTTCACCACGATTCAATTCAATTTGATTCATTTTCATTGATTTGAAAGTGCATGAACTGGAGGAGGTATTTACACAGTAATATAAACAATAAAAATAACACTCTTTATCTGTGACAGTCATAATATTATATTACAGTAACAATGGTAAGATGCCACTGAAGCATCCCCTTCAGAATGATGGACTAATGTTGTGATATTCCAGGTTATTACATAATTATTACATAGTTATGTAATGAATGACATTTACATTTTTCCGATGAGTGTAAAGGTTTTTTTTTCCTTTAAAGAAAGTCTCTACAAACAAAAATAACTTTTTATTAAATTCCTTTCAGTGAGAAATCATTCATATAAAATTACACCACACATTTATTATCATCAAGGATAACCAAAGATAAGTTTATTGTTTGTAATAAAACTCTTGATTTCTGATCCTGGACTTCCATTTCCTCCCGACCTAATCATCACTTTCCTTTTGGTTCCTGACCAAAACATAGCCTCTGTAAGTGGGAGGTCATTAAGTGGACAGTGGGCGGAAGCACAAGTTATACTACTGTTCATAAGTTTAAAATTCCTTCGTCATATTATTTTGTTATTTTATGTACAGTGCTTACTAATACAATGCAGATGTAAACATTATGATGATTATAATATAATATTTAATCACTGTTTCAGTTAAAGTTAAATTAAAAAAAATACTGATGGTCATTTTCATTTACACTCATTTTTTGTTGTCTGCCATGAGATTTGACCACCTTTCTGAAATATGAGCCATCATGGATATTAATTTTATTAATCTTATTAGACCTTCATTCTGGATATTAATTTTATTACAACTTAATTCTGAAAATTAATTTATTAGAGCTCCGTTCTGGATATTATTTATTAGAATTTTATTTGAATTGAATCTGGATATTAACTTTATTAGAACTTTTTTTTCTGGATATTAATTTTATTTGAATTTTATTAGCATTTCTTCCTCCATATTAACTTTATTAGAGCTTTTTCTAGATATTTATTTTATTTATTTTTTTTAGAATTTCTTAATGGATATTATCTTTATTAGAACTTTTTTCTGCATATTAAATTTATTTGAATTTCTTCTTGGATTTTAACTTTAATAGAACTTTTTTTCTGGATTTTAATTTTATTTAAAAAAATCTGGGTTTAAAATTTATTACAACTTTATTCTGAAAATGAATTTATTAGAGCTTCATTCTGGATGTTAATTTTACTAGAACTTGTAGGTATAGATTTTATTTGAACTTCATTCTAAAAATTAATTTTATAAGCATTTTATTCTTGATATTCTACAGTGTTCTCAATATTTCTTTATGATATAGTCATACCACTTAAACACACACCAATCTATTTGTTTTGTACTGTTTGTTTATTATTTATTTATTTCTTTTATGTGCACATTTAGTGGTTTCAAGAATCTTTGTCTCCTGTGTTTGATTAAATATACAAAATAATCTGATTGAGAAAAGTGAGAGACCCAGAGCAGGATGTCATTTAAGGCCCTCAAACGTCCAGAGTCGGTCCTGAGTGCGGTCAGGCCGTGTGCTCGCTCTACAGTTAGAACGTCTGCCCGCTGAACGGTGTGAAGTGGTGGGTTTGTTATTAAGGGGGTTTGACCTGTCAGCTTTCCACAGAGACGAACCTGTTATTTACACTGCAGGAGAAAATAACACTCACAGCTACGCTCTGAGTTAATTACAGATTCACTGCAGCGCTGAGGGCTTTGTTATTCTGAAAGGTCACAGAGGATTTGTGTGGATCTTTTTAGTTTATTATTATCCCACACTGTAAAAAACAGAACTGGCAGCGTATTTAAAAAGTAAGTGAAACAATTCGTATGGAGCTTTGCGTTGGTTTAACTTGGAGGGTTTTCTGTAAGTAAAATGAATGAGATCCTTCAAAACAACACTGTTTGGTTGAAACAGAAACTAGATTTAACTGCCCACAATCGACCTCTATAACCACTTTCTTAAAACCTTTAAAGGGTCATTCCAAAATCTTTTCAAAATATCTGCATAGTTCAACTGAGATGCATACAGAGTCGTTTGGTGTGAAATGGTTGATTGTAGACACTCAGATTTCTTTACAGTGGTGGTGATAGGAACCAGGGGTCACCATGACTACAACACAAATATTAAGATTAAGTGACCCTTATTAGTCCCACAACGGGGAAGTTTCTCCTCCGCATTTAACCCATCCGTGCAGTGAAACACCACATACACACTAGTGAAGACACACACTAGGGGGCAGTGAGCACACTTACCCAGAGTGGTGGGCAGCCCTATCCACAGCGCCTGGGGAGCAGTTGGGGGTTTTGCTCAAGGGCACTTCAGTCACATACTGTCGGCTCGGAGGATCGAACCAGCGACCTTCCGATCACAAGGCTGGGTTTCCTAACCTCCAGCCCACGACTGCCCCAGTGTACTGAATTTTCCATTTAGTTCCAAAACGACCAGTAAAGCTACACGAGTCTTCGGAGGTTTTATATGTAGTGTTCATGACGGTAAAATAGCGGAAAATCTGAAAAAAATAAGTTTTCTTTAGGGACTACTTTGCCTCATAACACCCTGCATGTATCCCTCCACCATGAATGTTTTTAAAAAATGTTTTAGCCCAAAACTGCCATAAAACATTTAGGTTATGTTTTAGACATCAGACAGTGAATTCATAACCATTTCATGTAATAACTTTTGGTGAGGGAGCTTTTAGAGGTGGACGTCTGGTTCCTATCAACATCATAGTGAACAATTCTGATTCATTTCTCAAGAATGGCACATTTCACGTCACGTCCAGCCACTCTGAATGACTTTGTTCACATCTTAATGGTTGAATTATGTGGAAAGTTTGAAAAATTGATCGAATTCCCTTTTAAGCATCACTCCACCTTATTCACCTGTAGCCTAGCAACAGCAGCCAGTATATGGGCCTTATAAAAGGACTATTTCATGTTGCGTTTGGGTTTATAAGAACAGTACTGAAAAAAAAATCAGGATTTTTAATATGTTGTTATTTAATAAAATCCATCATTCTCTCTCAGATACGGGAAGAGATCCTCTCCTGAGGCGGCGGTGGCGGAGCTCCTATTTGGTGACGATGAACAGGACGTAAGACCACGGTAAGCGATGGCAGAACATCTACAATAATGACATGTCTTGCCTTTAATAATCTACTCACCGGCCACTTTATTGGAAACCCCTCTCTTGTAGCTCCACCTAGCTGGTGTACAGTTAGAGACTGTAGCTCAACTGTTGAAGCACAGGTTGTGTTAGATTTCCACTATCCTTCATTAATGGTCAGCTTCCAGAGCCGATAAAGGCTGAATATTTTGGGACATGGCCTCAACGGCTGTAAAGCTAATTATCTTATTATATAAGCACAAGCTACTTTCTAAACCTAAAGCTGTTCTATTTTGAGAGCCTGCTAGCTAATTTAGTTCACGCAAGCTAATGTCAGTGGAGTAAGCAACTGGAGGGGGGCAACCTCACTGGGGCCCAGGGTGACCAGACCCCCATAAAATCTTTATTAGGCCCCTCATATAGAGACTGACACCCATGACTCACACAGAGATCTGATTTCTGAACTTAAAAACTCACCAGTTCGCTTCCGTGAACCCTCATAGTCATAATGCTGCTCATCCCTGGTAACCATGGTAACAAATCCTTCACAACCTGCAACATCAAATATTCATTATTTATAATTCTAACATCTTAAAAAGGGAGTCAAATGTAAACATTCAGGTTAATATTAGATGATCGTGGGAGGACTGGCAGGCCATCGACTTGATTGAGACCTAACAAGAGTGAATTACATAGTCATTTTTTTATTTATTCAAAGTAATATTAGTGTGGGGGCAGCAATGATTCATACGATCCTAGTTACACTACTGACTAACATGCTGTTGGGTTAATAATGGGTAACTTAGCCAATAAACCTAGTTAAATCTTGAGCACTTATTTAAGTACTTTTTTTCAACAGACGACTTATTTACTCACATATTAAGAAAAAAAAAACAAGATACCTTTCAGGTTTGCACCAAACAGCTGAAATCAGTTGTACAGGTTTGATTCCAGCCTAAAACATTTAATATGTTATTTTTCATGATATGTAATATTCTGTAGTTCAGCATTGCATCTCTCAGCCTCAGCTTCGAAAGAATTCACGATTTGTATGCTTTGTCACCCAATAATGTCCACTTACTACAATTCCCAGCATGCATAATGCAAATACACAATACAGTCATTGGGAATCCCCCCCCCTCCTCCACCCCATAGCAGTAAAGAAATCCACTGATTTAGAGGCTAATAAATACAACAGCGAACAAACAGCCTGTCTTATGTATCTGCCCTTTATTAAAAAGCTCCTCACACCTTCAAGGTGCATCATCAGAAGGGGTTCAGTCTTTAATCCAGGAAAATCAGTCTCAGCACTACTGCGGCTCCACCGCAGGAGGCGAGTAGACATGTTTACGACAGATGTAGTGGTGGTCTCAGTTTTCATTGTGGCCAGAGAGCCCCTTTAAGAGGTCTGGTAGAAGTGGAGACTGCTGGGTAAATGCTATTAGTTAACCTCCACAAGATGGAGATGTTTCTATACGAAACTGTAGATGGAGATGTGAGAACTGACCTGAGACGTTTTTCTTTCAGCGCTGATGACCACTTGGCCTGGTAATCCTCTCCTCTGTCTCGCTGCATCGTGTGCATTCCTCTCTCGTCCATCTCTGTGATGATAAACAAGTTTACTGAACAGCCAAAGCAGCATGAACCAGCGGCCCTCCTCCCGAGGGCTTCCTCTCACCTCAAGATATGGGCAAATGTCTCTCTCTCTGTCTCTCTCTTTATCTCTATCTCTCTGACTCTCTCTCTCTCTCTCTCTTTACCCAAATGTTTTCTGTGAAGCGACAATTGTAAATAATTTGTTACTCACATAATTGAGAATAATAAAGAATGACTAGATGTTGAATGGTGGTACAAAATGAGTCAGTTTTGTGGAGTTTTTATGCAGATTCTCTTTTACTCTGTGGGATGAATTTGAAAGATTTTATTAGAGGATTTTAATCTTGACTGACATTGCTTGACTATACACCGATCAGACATAACAAAACTCCAGCAGCACTGTTGTTTCTGATCCACTCAGACCAGCACAACACAAACACACCACCACCACGTCAGTGTTACTGCAGTGCTGAGAATGATCCACCACCCAAATAGTACCTGCTCTGTGAGGGTCCATGGGGGTCCTGACCACTGAAGAACAGGGTAAAAGGGGGCTAACAAAGTATGCAGAGAAACAGATGGACTACAGTCTGTAACTGTAGAACTACAAAGTGCACCTATATAGTAAGTGGAGCTGATAAAATGGACAATGAGTGTAGAAACAAGGAGGTGTCATAATGTTATGTCTGACCGGTGTATATAAGTAAATAAAACAGGCTACGTTTAACGTGACGAAGATCAGCTCATGCTTGCTACTATGAAAAATCCAGTATCTCTAAAAAACGTGAATAAAATCTCAAATAAGGCTCTACTTTTAAAAAAAAAAATCTAGTGACCTGCAGGAAATATGAAAACATGCCAAAATATTTAGCTGTTACAAAAAATAAAAATGCAAAAAAGTCTAAGAAGTGTTACAAAAAGAGGCACTCTGGACTAAAGCTAACGTTTATTTGTAGCATTTCGTGTTATTCTGTATGACAGCATTATTTCCCTAGTTTGACAAATTTTGTATTGTTTTCATTTTTTCGTTTACTAATGTTTTTCACTACAATACCCAGCATGCATTACGCAAATAGCCTAGCCACTGAGCTACAGGTTAATAAATACAACTAAACTAGCTTTAGTGTAACATTTACCTCAGCTGACACACAAAAGGTAAAGAAAACAGTGATTCTTTACTTATTCAGCACAAAATGGATGTTGAAGACGAGTTTTTTACACTTTCAGTCAAAAAAATTGAGCCAAACTGAAGTAACGTAGCTATCTAACTAACGTTAGCTCGATAGTAGCTAGCTACCTTGCTAACTTTAGCATTTAGCTAGAGGCGGGTAATCCAGGTCCAGAAAGTAAAAAACCCTCTCCAGGATTTTGTTGCAACTGCTTGACTTCTCTAATTTGCTCAAACCAGCAGCAAAGGTGTTCAGGCAGTTGGGACAAAATCCTGGGGAGGGTTTTTACTTTTTGGACCTGGATTACCCACCGCTACTTTTAGCTTGTCGTTCTCCTCATTTTACGGGTCATTTCTGTCGTTTCTGTCCTTTGTAGTGATGATTTAAAGACTGTTACACGACTACAATAAGATATTCAACTTCCCAGCAGTAACAGTAGCTAAAACGTTTACCTATCTGCCTTCCCTCTGCTTTGACCAGCTAACAAAAAATAACCCTTAAAAATCGACCCAAAGCAGTTTAAAAGGGAAACCCCACCCGTTTTTCAGAATTCCTGCATAGTTAGATGGTTAAGATGTAAACTAAGTCATTCAGAGTGGTTTGGTGTGAAATGCTCTGTTCTAGAGAACCTTACAGAGTCAGAATTGTTCACAGTGGTGGTGATAGGAACCAGACGTCCACCTCTAAAAGCTCCCTCACAGAAAGTTACTACATAAAATGGTTTTATATATATATATGCTGCTTGATGTCTGAGACACTGTTTTACGATAGTTTTGAGATCGACTTTTGGGCTACATTCTACTTTTAAAATCCATTAATGGTGGAGGGATACATGTAAGGTGTTACAAGGCAGAGTAGTGCCCAGTACAACTTCCTGTTTTTAGATTTAACACTATTTTACCATGATCAACATTACATATAGCTAAATGTTGTAGACGTCACAACCCCCTGGTTAAATTCATCACCGCTGTAAAGAAATCTCTACAACGAACCATTTCACATCAGACCACTCTGAATAACTTTGTGTACATCTCAGTGACTGAATTATGCACACATTTTGGAAAAAAAGCTGGAATTTCAACCTTTAAATTTCTCAATTTGGTCGGAGTGTCCTTTAAAGGCGTAAAAAGCTGATCATGGCTCCAAGTGCAGTTACACGGTTCCACCACCAGGTGGTACACATCGAGTACGTTTTCCTCCAGCCTTTTTTTTTTTTACTATCAGCGTAAAAATTCGCATAATTTAGTCATGAATTGACAACAGCTGCTTACAGCTGTAACCTACAATTATCATATTTGCAGTTTGTGGTCAGTTAGCGCTTGTAAAGGTGCCATATTCACAAACTATTTTTTACAAACATTTTTTCGTCTGTTTATAGCTTTATTATTTAAATAATTGCAAGAATAATGCTTTAATAAATGTCTTAATTCTGTCTAATCAGATCTGCTGCCTTATTTTGTGATAATCCCAGACTTTAGCCGTTCTTAAAGCGGGCGCCGGCGCGGAGCAGCGCTGCAGCAGCGCCTCTGGTGGGGCCCGCCGGAGCGGTGCCCCTTTAAGAGCCGAGCGGTGGGCGGAGCCTCTAATCACACTGCAGAAAGGCAGCAGAAGCGCAGGGAGCGAAGAGAACAGCAGCGCTGCTGGCTTTACGGGCTCGTCCACGCTCCGTTGCGCGTCTGGCTGTTGAATTGAGCGAGGCTGCCTATTTGGACGCGTTGAATCCGTCATTAAAACCTGTATGAGACCTGTTCAGGACCAGCAGCTGAGCCTTAAGGAAGAAGAAGAAGAAGATCCTGCTTGGTTGTAGCCTCTCACCTTCATCCCTGCAGGAGATTCGAACCCAGGTGAGCAGGTTTAAGCTTTAAAACCTCCAGCACATTGTACTGGACCCTGTCACAGACAGGCTGCTGTCCAGATCACTGTGTTTCCATGGCTATGTCAATGAGAAGTCAATGAGAAATGTATTGCAATAGACCTGGATGCTTTCCCTGGCTAGATGGGCTTTCTTGGTCCACATGGAACTACCATGGTCAAGGCCATAGCTGACCCAACAGCCAGGACTGCTTATAACAGCCTTATAACATTTGGCTCGACATACAGCGCTGTGCAGAGGTCAGAGACCACCATTCATTCATGCAGTTACCACTGAAAATGGCCAAGGTATGAAAACATGTTTAACTGAAAATTACACAGAGGCCTCATTACTGAATCTGACCACTCTTCACCTTTATTACAGCTTCCGTTCTTTTTCAGGAGACTCACTTTCAGTAAGTAGTAATCCACAGTAATCAAACCCATTCAGTGGTGTTGAGGTCTGGACTCTGGGGTGGTCAGTCCATTGTTCACCTTCTTTGTTTGATGTGTCCGTCTCCTTTTCTCAGTGAGGTTCTTCTTGATCAGCTACACATCCTTTCAGACCCACAGCGCTGAGTCGTCTTCTCACAGTGGAAGGATGGACAGAAACACCTGTGGATGTTTTCAGATCTGAAGCAGCTTAATTTTCTCCTGTCTCTCAAAGATGAAAGCTTTAAGTGCTGTTTATCTGATGGGGGCAGTTTTGGGGTCTCCCAGGTCTTCCAGGTGGTTGTTAGGAGCCCCATTTTCTCTGCAGCTTTTAATCAGTTCTGAAGTTCATTTTTGGAAACTCCTGTTTTGTTTCGCTTATTTTCATTCGACTTTCTCCTTCCTTAAGTAAGTGGATTATCTTTCATCCAATCTCCTCAGAAAGATCTCCTGAAAGATGAATAACTTGTACTAAATGTCTGTTTTGACTGTAAATTAAATAAACAAAGGTGGTCTCTGACTTTTGCACAGTACTGTGTAAGTTACTGAAGCAGCACTGCCAGCTCAGCTTGCAGTTATTAGACAGTCAGTTTAGTGCACAGTAGCCACTTTTCCACTGCATGGTACCGACTTGGCTTGAATCGGCACCTTTTTTGGTTTTCCATTAGGCAAAACTGGTACCTGCTACTATTTTTGGTATAAATATCAGTCGAGGTTCCAAGTAAGCTGAGCCGATACCTGAAAGTGATGTTGAAAAACTGCAGACTGCTAGTTGGAGAGAATCGTCACTATCCCCCTAATCCAGGGGTCACAACCCAAATGTTAAGAAGAGCCATTTTGTCCTTTCAACAAAAATCAAACCACCTTGGGAGCCACAACATTTTATGTCCATTTTACCATCTTGGCTGTAAATATGTCTCAGTATGTGCTGATGTGCTAGTGTAGGATAAGAAATATAATATAAATGAAAACGCAGACTTACTTTGCTCTGCTTTAAGCTTTAGCTCAGCTATAGCCACTTTTCTCGCATCTCTGGCAGGAAACTTTATTGAAAAAGTAGAACAGTTTCTTGTAAAATGTCTCACAGCGTTCGACTTTTTCCAAGGCTGAAGTCGCTTCTCGTTCGCCAGCTTCTTTTTCGAATCTTAAATGGTGCCTGAGGTGCCAGAATGTAACTGCTGCACCATTTAAGGTGGAACGGGAGAATTGGAACAAGAAGCCGGCGAACGAGAAACTGACTTCAACTTCACGACTTTTTAGTGTTTGACAGTTTCTCATTGCAGATTAAACGTAGCTACTAGCTAGACGGGACTGTTGTCTGTGTTGCGATGGTGACCAGCAGTCTGCGCACCAACCCTTAGGGTTAAAGGGTGAATCAGCAGTTCTACATTAACTCCAGAGTTTAAGACCATTTATTGTTAAACTGTGTTGAACGATCAGCAGAGCTTTATTTTACTGTAAAGGAGGATTATTTTATTTTTACCTACAAATCTGATTCTGCTGTGAAGCCGCAACAGGGCAGTAAAAGAGCCGCATGCAGCTCTGGAGTCACAGGTATGCTAATGTTAGCTACCCTCCTGTGTCGCCTTTGAGCACCAGAGTCGTCTCCTTGTCTGAATTCTGGTGTCGTTTTTCCCAAACTCTCCTGTGTTTTTAGTTCAGCAGTCTTTTGTCTTGCTGCCCTCAGCGTCCTCTGAACAAAATTTGTCTCCTTCACATCACAGCAGCTATATGTGGTGTTGCTATGACGACCAGGTACATTGAGGAGGTACTATATCTGCAGTGGAAAACTGAGTAGCTGGTACCGAAAGCGTGTGGAGTTGAGTCGAGTTGGGCCGTACCATATGGAGGGAAAGCAGCTAAATAGGCCAAGAAGTCATTATTGGTGGACGATACAGCAAAAATGTTGTATTACGATATTTAAATACATTTTCACGTTACACGATATGCATCACAATATTTACTTATGCTGAGATTTAATTAGTTTAAACAAGCAGTAGAACCTGTGGTGCCCCTAGTGCTACTATTACTACTATTAATAATAATAATAATAACAATAAAAATAATAATAATGATAAACTAACTTTGTTCATTGTTTTACAAACTGTGCTGCTGTAAATCAGATTAAACAGGCTTAATTATGCTCATAAAACGTAGTCAGTGTTCTGTACGTACTGACCAAGATATGCTCAGAAAAGAATATTGTGGCACAGTTTATCACGATAACGATAAAATACAGTCGTATTGCCCACCCCTACCACCACCCCTACATCAGTGATGATTGTGTTCATTCCTTTTGTTAGACTGTGTTTCTGAGTGGTTATGATGTGAAGGTTAGAGAGGGAAAGATCATGAACGAACTTCAGATTGGCTTGAAAAATCCAGCTAATTTTGTTATAATGAAAATGAAGACTGTTGATGGTTGCCAAATTGTTGCTAAGTTGTTGCTAGGCGATTGCTATGGTATCCAAGGTGGTGGGTAAGGTGTTGCTAGCTGCCCCAGGTTGTTGCTAAGGTGTTGGTAGATGGTTGCTATGCTGTTACATACACTAGTAGCTTAAGTCCACCGCTTCTTTAAATCCAGTGCCACCTTAAATGTAGTGCCACCTTAAATTTACTGCCACGTTAAATTCAGTGCTACCTTAAAATTGCCACCTTAAAATCAGTGCTACCTTGAATCTACTGCGACCTTAAATTTATTGCAACCTTAATTTAATGATACCTTAAATTTACTGTCACCTTAAATTCAGTGCTACTTTAAATGCAGTGCCACCTTAAATTCATTATTTGTGCTGTTATTGCGGTGCGTTAGGCTGTGAACGTGTGAGTCTGTGTGTACTCTGTGACATCACTAGTGGCAGCTGGACTTGAATGTTCCACCATTCGTTTCCTATGGGAAAAATGATTTTCCGAAAACCGTGCGTCGGAAAAACTGACGTACACTGTAAAAGTTTTGTAGACACTCGCTTGTCCAAATTCGTTCTGAATTGAAGGGTATTAACAGGGAGTTTGTTCCTCCTTTGCTGCATTAGCAGCCTCTACCTCTCTGGGAAGGCTTTACACTAGATGTTGTAACATTGCTGTGAGGATTTGATTGCATCCAGAGCACGTGTGAAGTCAGGTACTGATGTTGGATGATCAGTTCTGGATCAAAGGTATTGGAGCTCAGTCACTCCAGAGAACCCAGTTCCACTGCTCCACAGCCCAGTGCTGGGGGGGTGCTTTATCCCCCTCTAGCCAAGGCTTGCTACTGGGCTTGATGACCTGAGGCTGATGTCCTGTTCTTCCTGTTCTATTGACAGTGCTTTTATATGGAGATCGTACAGCTGTGTGTTTTGGCAGGTACTCGTCTCACTTCGTTTGAGCTGGAAATTTGATTTAAATTCGGGCTACGAGTTCGACTCTCGAAGGGACAAGGCAGAAAATCAGAGACACTAGAATGATTGACATGAGCGGACAGTACGTCAGCTTAATGTTTCTGGATCTGAATTAAATTTACCTTAAAGACCTCTCTCTCTCTTTCTCTCTCTCTTTCTCTCTCTCTTTCTCTCTCTCTCTTTGTAGTCTCTCTCTCTCTCTTTCTCTCTTTGTAGTTTCTCTCTCTCTCTCTCTCTCTCTCTCTCTCTCCCTCTCCCTCTCTCTTTGTAGTCTCTCTCTCTCTCTTTCTCTTTGTAGTTTCTCTCTCTCTCTCTCTCTCTCTCTCTCTCTTTGTAGTTTCTCTCTCTCTCTCTCTCTCTCCCTCTCTCTTTGTAGTCTCTCTCTCTCTCTTTCTCTCTTTGTAGTTTCTCTATCTCTCTCTCTCTCTCTCTCTCTGTAGTTTCTCTCTCTCTCTTTCCCTCTCTCTCTCTCTCTCTCTTTGTAGTCTCTCTCTCTCTGTTTCTCTCTTTGTCTTTTGCGTTCTCTCTCTTTTTCTGTCTTTCTTTCTCTTCTTTCTCTCATTCTCTATACATCTGTCTCTCTATGCTCTGTTCTATCTCTCTCTTCTTTCTGTCTTCCTCTCTCTCTGTCTCGCACTTTTTTCTTTTCTTTTTCTCACTCACTCTTTCTCTTTTGTTTTTCTCTTTTTGTTCTCTTTATCTTTTATATGTCTTTCTCTTTCTCTCTGTTCTATCTCTCTGTTTGTAGTGTCTGTCTCTCTTTCTCTCCCTCTCTCTCTTTGTGGTCTCTCTCTCTCTCTTTGTAGTCTCTCTCTCTCTCTCTCTCTCTCTCTCTCTTTGTAGTCTCTCTCTTTCTCTGTAGTGTCTGTCTGTCTCTCTCTTTCTCTGTCTCTCTTTTTAGTCTCTCACTCTCTCTCTCTCTCTCTTTGTAGTCTCTCTTTCTCTGTAGTCCCTCTCTCTTTCTCTCTCTGTAGTCTCTCGCTCTGTCTCTCTGTAGTCCCTCTCTCTGTCTCTCTGTAGTCCCTCTCTCTCTCTCTCTCTCTCTCTCTCTCTCTCTCAGGTTTATAGTAGGATTTAGGGTGAAGTTGTCGCCTCCTGTTGTATCTTTGATCTTGACACGTCTGTGTTTTTAATTGGCTGTTCTTTTACAGTGAGCGCACCCCCGGCTCCCCCCCTGCCTCCTCATTCATAAACACAGCGCCACCTCTCCACTCCTGTCCCACTCTAAGGTCTGACCGCTTTGCTCAGGTGTGCTGCCTCAGGGGTCGTTTCCATGGAAACCGCCAGTGCGGCAGCCGCACTGTGGGGAGAAGGTGCAGCTTTGAGACCTGTAAATGACAGAACCCTCCTCGTCCTGCTTCTCTGAGCGTTAGGGGCGTAAACCTCTGACCTGAACGATTCAGTTACAGTTCTGTAGGAAACAAGTCAAATTTCATCACGATTCAGTTCAGATCAGATCAGATCATTAGGTTTGATTAAGGATTAGTTTTAACTCGAGACTGGATTAACCTTTTACAGAGTAGTGGAATAAAGAAAGGAGAAACACCCAGCTTGGTTTTTTTTTTGTTCTTTGTTTAACAACCACTTTGGCAAACAGGCTAACAGGACAGTCCAGCGATGTTCAACATTACAGTAAAATAAAGCTCTGCTGATCGTTCAACACAGTTTAACAATAAATGGTCTTAAACTCTGGAGTTAATGTAGAACTGCTAATTCACCCTTTAACCCTGAAGATCAGCGCAGACTGCTGGTCACCATAGCAACACAGACAACAGTCTAGCCTAGCTAGTAGCTAACGAAACGGCAAAGAGAAAGACTTAAGATGATCATCGATAATTTGGAGATGAATGGACTGTCAAACACGTGAAAGTCGTGAAGCTGAAGTCGCTTCTCATTCATCAGCTTCTTGTTCGAATTTTTCCGTTCCACCTTAAATGGTGCCTGAGGTGCCAGAATGTAACTGCTGCACCATTTAAGGTGGAACGGAAAAATTCGAACAAGAAGCTGATGAATGAGAAGCGACTTCAGCCTCATAAAAAGTTCCACTTTTGAGGAAATGTTTCCTGCTGGAGATGCGAGAAAAGCGGCTATAGCTGAGCTAAAGCTTAAAACAGAGCAAAATGGGTCTGCATTTTAGTTTATATTAAATTTTTTAGCCTTTACTAGTACATCAGCACATACTGAGACATATTTAGAGCCAAGATGGTAAAAATTACTTTAATAAAATGGACATAAACTGTTGTGGCTCCCAAGGGGGTTTGATTTTTGTTGAAAGGATAAAATGGCTCTTCTTAACATTTGGGTTGCGATCTCTGCTTTAGTACAACATACAAAGTAAAAATGTGTGACCTGAATGTCTGTTACAAAGTTACAAAGTTCAAATCTACACATTTAGGCTCAAAGAGCTATAACTAGTGTTAAAACCACTGTAGGTAGATAAGATTTTGTTTGTAATTGAGTATTTAATTAGTATCAAAATTAATGATGAACATTGAACACTATTAAATAGTTTTTAGATCGTTTTTTTTGTTTTTTTAGATTTTCGTTTAAACCTATTAGGTGGTGAAACAGCCCTACAGATTTACAAGAGACAGTGAACTTAGGCTGCACTCTTAAAAAGATGGTTCTTCAGGGGTTCTTTAGTAAAGAAAATGGGTCTATATAGAACCACGAACACTCAGAACCTTTTGCATGATTAAAGGGTTCTTTACATCATGAAAGCATTCTTCAGATTAATGGAGAATGTGCTGTGGATGGTTCTATGTAGAACCTTTTTGAAACGGGTTCTGTATAGTCCCCAAACGAGTTCTTCTATTGTTACAAAGTCAAACGTAACAATAGTAGAACCTTATATAGAACCATCTGTGGCACTTTTATGCACATTTTCCAATCTGAGGAACCCTTTCATGATGCAAAGAACCCTTGAATCATGCAAAGGGATCTTTGAGAGTCTATATAGAACCATTTCGTTTATTAAAGAACCCTTGAAGAACCATCTTTTTAAGTGTATATATTCAAATTCAGTAAAATTTACTTGCTGAATCAAAATCGAAATGCATCAAAAATCGTTTTACAAACGTTTCTCAATCAAAATCGAATCCTGAGGTGCCCTTATGTTGCTGGGGTGGAACCCTCAAGGGTACATCTTCAGTACCTGTGGTTATGGAACATCATACTGTCAATAAGTTCTAGTGGCTGGTACACAGCTGATCCTCCATGCCAATGCCAGAGATGACCGTGATTGGTCAACGTTACATTTTTTGCCTTTCAAAAAATTGCATTTGCTGTGCAAGACATCATTTACGCACACACTCGAATTAAGTTGTCCGAATAAATCACACATGGAGTGTAAAGATCATCATTGTACCTTTGAGGGTATTTTTAAACTATTCGCACCCTGATGCCCTGTACAGTACCCTTTTTTCTGACAACGTACTGGACGTTACGAAGCACTTCCTGACTACAGTTTGATTTTGAAAGCAACTGCATGCGCTGCTGTTGTAAAGCTGGCTCGTATCAGTGTGCTATAATTTCCATATTCCATCTCTCTGCACCTGTGCTCTCGGTTAAGGCTAATTGATGTGCCAGTGGCAGATTACTTTGAAGGGCTGTGTGCGTGAATGTGTGTGTGTGTGTCTGTACTTTTGTTCAGGCCTCTATACATGTATAAGCCCAACACAGCTGCAGAGGAGCAGCAGCTTGCTGTAGTAACACCTTCCTCTCATCAATATTCATGAAGATGAGCAAATAATTAAGTCAGCCACAGTATACCGGTCAAATCAGGATCAGGCTTCACCTAAATGTATTCATATTTGCCCCCTATGCTCTGCTTAGAACAGTTCATTTGCATACATTTATGACCCTCTGAATTCGCGTTAAAGTCGCAGGTGCATGATTTGGAATTTGTAGCTCGTTATTTTTCAACAATCAGTTTTCAGACTGAATTCGCTAGAACATGTGTTCAGTTGGAACGGTATGAAACGTCCTGCCACGGTAAGAGATGTGTGAATGTTCTACCTCACCCTTTGTGCAGAGTCTCTAGCAATGTAGAGATGCTAATTAGCAAGATGCTAATCGTACACGGTAATTAAAAAACACAATGACATTGTATGATTATCATAGGGTTTATTCCATTAAAACCGGTAACCGTCCCATCCCTGATTGTCCAGGCCTTTCCTACCATTCATTTACTTAGGCCAGCTGGTCTTTGGCCCTTACTTTGCCTGTAATTAGCCGTTTCCAGCCTTCGCCTTCCTCTCTTAGATCATTTATGCAGTTACGCTTCAATAATAGAACAATACCGAAGCCGACAATCAGCACCACGAGCAAGAGGGTTTAAATCTCCGCCACGTCCGCTCTTCAATAATCATGCTGGCTTATAACTATTTTATGCAATTCTTCCTGTTGCCATGGCAAAGCGGCACAAAACGGGGGAGTGGAGAGGGAAGGAAAAAAAATAGAAGGAGGGAGTGAGAGCATGAGAGAGAGGGAGAGATAGGCGATCACGGTTGTCTTGGATACGACCATTTTCCCCTGTAAAGTAATGAGAAGGCAAACCTGTGGGAGACTGGAGGGCTATTTTTAGGCAGGCAGCACGTCAGGAGCTTCAGGGCCTGCGGATTAGGACCCTGTTTGGGTGTTTGTAACCAAGGGCAAAAAGCGTGTTGCCGTGCAGTTGATGGCACTTTTAAGGGTGATTGCTGGAATTTGGATCCAGAAAATTGGTGTAGGGATTTGACCGTTACAATTCAGTAATTAATTGGTAACCAGCAAACATGAAATCACAGACCCATGATAACATCAAACACAGTCATGTGCTTCATATAAACAACAGGAACATATATGGGACTAAGTAAGTATATGGGGCTAACAGTTCGCTAATAAACACATTTGTGGGTTTTAACCTAAGTTAAGTTGAGTTACCCTTATTAGTCCCACAGCGGGGAAATTTCATCTCATTTTAACCCATCCGTGCAATGAAACACTACGTACACACTAGAGAATGCACACTAGGGGGCAGTGAGCACACTTGCCTGGAGCGGCGGGCAGCCCTATCCACGGCGTCTGGGGAGCAGTTGGGGATTAGGTGCCTTGCTCAAGGACACTTCAGTCATGTACTGTCGGCTCAGGGGATCGAACCGGTGACCTTCCGGTCACAAGGCAGGTGTAAGTGTAAGGCTACACTTAACAGAAGCAACATGACATTTAACCATCTGGGGTCTAAAGACATTTTCCTTGATTTTTGCATATCTTAAATTAACCTTTGAAGGCATTTACATATAATGTGATACCCATACGTTGTTTCCTTATTGACAATTCCGGCTTCCATATTGACAATTCCAACTTCAGCTGCTGTAAACTCCCTGCACGCCATTTTACATGTGTCTCCGATGTGGACTGAATGAAGAATGAAGCGTTTCTGGTGTGATGGTCAGTCCTTAGTGGTTTCCTGAGTGCCCATTGATCACTTTCACACAAAATGTAGACAGACCAACGAATCCACCAGTTACGCATGGTAATAGGCAGATGATGTCTATCTCAGCCCCTCTTCACAAGCTCATAACTCCGGATGTACAATCTCGTGATAAGATGGAACAGAAAGGGTGACTCTGCTGATTCAGGACATGTGAACTGTATTTCTGCACTGTATTATCACAAAAATATACACAAACATATATAGAAGCATCGGGAAACATTGAATTTGACGCACAGGCGAGTTTGTGGACCTCAGAGGGTTAAAAAGACAGTTGTAGTCAAGCTTAGCACTGTGTCATGTGGCTAGTCATTTTTGTTGAGAAATACCAGCATATCCATGTGAGCAGGGGTCAGTCTGCGACCCCAACACGTCTGGGTGTTGAGGTCAACTCTTGGCCCATAACAGATTCTCCTGCCCCGATGGATCTCAGCTGATACAGGAGATGGGAAGACCTTATTTTTTGGCTGAAAATAAAGGGCATTGTGAACTGAATGCCTCTGCGGCAGTGATCTCCAGATGCCCACTCAATGGTTAGCCATTCAGTGACCTCTCTCGAAGCTGCAAGGGTAGCCGTGTCAGTTCAGATTCAGTTCACATGTCTGCACCGAACATTGTTCCCCACCCCCATCTTCAGTGGAGCTTCGGAGGCACACATACATCACTGTATCCCCCCACTACAATCACATGCACCCTCACACAGAGACAGCTGTGCTTGCTGTCTTGGTGATTGCTGGTTGTGTGTTACCATAGGAAGCCTGATGTCACAACAGCAGTGCCAGAACGGATCGATCTGGGAGAGAGACAGGAAGAGAGGGAGAGGGGAGAGAGGGAAATAGGAGGAACAGACGTGGTCCACTTAGTGGTCATCACTATCATGGCACTTGATGTTCACTTTGCATCTGAGCATCTGTGGCTGCTGATACAGTGAAGCTGAGTGTAGTGGCATGTTACAACTGCATTATGCAAAAGCTTCACAGTCTCAGTTCCACAGTATTGGGATTTCTGGAATTCAGAGTAAGATCCTTGAGATTTGCATCACAGAAATAGACAATGCGGATGTATTTTTACCCAAAATGGATGTCTTAATTATTCAGTTTTGTAGTGTATACTGGATGTCCAGCGCCAGCTAATCCAGCATTTCTTGTGAAACCAAGGTTATGGATAGTGGGCCTACCCCGCTTCCTGTGGTAGCAGCCTCTACTCTTCTGGGAAGGCCTTACACTAGATGCTGGAACATCGTTGTGAGGATTTGGTCGCGCTCAGCCGCAAGAGCATTAACATGGTCAGGTACTTACATTTGGATGATTAGTTGCGGGTTAGCCGACGCTTGGCATTGGGCACGGTGACCTTAGGCTTATGTGTCGCTGCTCCACAGTGTCGCATTTTATTGGCAGTACTTTCTGTGGAGACTGTACAAGCTGTGTGTGCAGTTGAATGCATGGGTGAACCTTAAAGAAGCTGAACTGAAGTGTATTTCAGTGTATTTCTGTGTGTTTACATTATGGGGCTACTTTGTTGAAAAATAGAACAGCTTAAAAAATAAAAGCTCAAGCTTATACCATCGTGTTTAGAACTTTGAGCCTTGGTATGAATGTGTCACACATCATGTCGGTTTAGTCCATATCAATCGTCAAGGAAGACAGCTGTCAGTCTAATGCTAGCATTGCATCTTGGCTATGGACACAAACTGTTGGCATAGCTGATGTAGATGGCAGTGAACTAAAGAAGTCCTAATATCTTGGGAATCTTTTACATCAGTGTCTGGTCCTGTAATTATTTTTCTTTTTGAGCATTCAGTTTTTGAGCCTCGTTCTCATACATTTTGATAAGTTCCTGGTTTTACCTTTCAAGTCAAATGGATCTGACCAACTGATTCTTTTGATTAAATCCAACTAGTCAGTACTCACAGAGATGATGGACATATGTAAGGTGGTAGGTAAATAAACATAATAACAAATGGGTCAACCAGAGCAGTCGTGGGCTGGAGGTTAGGGAACCAGCCCTGTGACCAGAACGTTGCTGGTTTGATTCCCTAAGCCGACAGTACGTGACTGAAGTTCCCCAGGCGCTGTGGATAGGGCTGCCTACCGCTCCGGGCAAGTGTGCTCACTGCCCCCTAGTGTGTGTGCATTCACTAGTGTGTATGTGGTGTTTCACTGCACGAATGGGTTAAATGTGGAGGTGAAATATCCCCGTTATGGGACTAATATAAGAGTCACTTAAAATAATGTAAATAAACCAAGGTGTGGTCATGCATTATGTTCCCCATGATCCCAGCTGATGCAGAAATTAAGACTAAGTGTGCTACAGTGACACAACCAGTTCCTATTTAAGAAGTCAACAACTTGGATTGGCCCAGCCCAGTGACCTTGTAAGAGTTTAGTAAATCTATCCTGACCTCTGTGGGCTGATGCCTCCTCAAACTACTTTTCCAGCTGTAGCCTGTGTTTCACACAATGTTTGTATTACAGAGGCAGGAGAATCTTACTAGTTCAGATACACAGGCAGATGCTGGATTTTTTAACAAGTTTGACTTGTGGCCATTAAATATTACTGGCTCAAACACCCACCCCTCTCTTCCTAAGGCTGGTAAGGGCATCCTGAGGGGTTTACCTCTGATACCTGGGCAGCAGTTTGATGCCATGGCTAAGGGAGGCATTGAAAAAATGCATGCAACCGAGTCCTGCTATCAGACTATATGACACTCACTGCTACTTTTGCTGCTGAGAGGTGAACCATGACAGCTCCCAGGAAGGACCCCTTGTCTCAGCTGGGAGGTCTGGGAGTGTGGCAACTGCATACGGATTTCCTTCAGTTACACTTTCATCTGCAGCTGAAGAACTATGACTTGGGAATCTGGGAGACTATCCACGATGCCAGGGTCACAGTCCATGTATGCCTGTTGTTGGAGAAGGACTTTTGACAGGTGATACGGTTTCTGCTTCATAGTTGCTGTGGTTAAAGGTGATCCAGGCTTGGCCATTCTTAAGGGCACTCTGTGTTTTCACCCCTGCTCACATAGGAGTCCGATGTGGGATCCGATTTGAGGACTAAACTGGATTTCACCAGCTCTCTATTGGTGATTACCTCATCTAAACGTCGGGGAGAGCCACCTACACTGTCTTCTTTCTGAGGTCTTATCCCATCACTGTGTAAATCAGTGTATTGAATTGCCTTCTTGACAAGCAGGACACTCATTGCTATCTGTTGTACCCTGTCTGAGCTGACGAGACCAGCTTGTCAGACAGAACAATTATTCATTGGCTTCAGTGACAGGAACTCCACTGCCAAAATACAGGCTTTCACAAAGGCTTGGTGAAGGTCGTTTCTGTGACTTGCAAATCTATCTGCCAGCTTTTACTGGGCTCGCCATCTTGCTACTGTGCTTGGAGGGTTTCTACATCAATGGATGTTTTACGGATGTACTTGTCATTTCCCTATGCTCTCTCGGCTCCACAGAGACATTGTGGCCTACCCAGCAGTGTTCCCTAGGGCTACTTCAGCTTCACCCCAGGCAAGTGTCGTTCCTCATGACCTTGTTGGTATTAGTCATCTGCTGTGCTTATGCAGTGCCTCTGGTGGTCAGTAGAAGGAGAATACAAAACTAGTTATGGGTGTTCCTTTGGATGTATGTACAAGCTCTGGATGACCACCAGAGTTGTCTTTATGAGATAAAATCCTGACTTGTACAAGATCCCAACCTGTGCCCATTCAGATAAGAAATATTCAATGTACTATGCACCCACCTCTGAATCATAAAACCACATTTACAATGTAAACTATCATGTTGTTTTTAAGCCTCCTCACATTGCAAAATTAGTCCAAAATAAAATATGACGCCTTTTTGGGGTTACGCTCATGAATCAGAGTACCTGGGATCACACAGAATTTCTCGTGAACAATGATGACTTTAGATCACGTGTCAAGCTACAGTTCTTGTGGGCCAAAACACTGCAGACTTCAGCACGCTACCTCATCACGCACGCCTGATTCAGCCCATCAGCTAATTAGCAAGGCCTTCATGATCTGAATTCAGAGCGTTAGATGAGGGGGAACACTAATCTTTGCAGCACTTTGGCCCGGAACGTCCCCAGCTTGTCATGCTTGCTTTAGATCAACCCAGGCATGACAGGTTATTGGTGCTGACACAACATGGCAAATCCCAAAGAGGCGCTAATTGAAATTAGCGTTATGGCAGTGATGCTACAGTTTGGCTGTTCAGCTCAGCTCTCGTTGGTTATTGAGACAGTTACTGTTCTTCTTGCGTTCCACGCTATTCAGTCATAAATATTGTACGTTTATTATATACGTTTTAGAATCGAGGTGGCCACAACTAGATTCTGCATAGATGAAAGGTAAATACTGGATTATACATACCCCTCACCACAAGAAAATCCAGCAAGATAGTAACTTAAGGCCAGACTGAAATGTTGACACCTTTTGTGACTGTCAGGAGGGTCAAATTGGTCTAAAAATTGGCCCGATTATCCAGTAGGATGGGCCATTAGATGTTTATAAAGCATTTTAACTTGGTTGCATGGTGATTGCTCTAGCAGAGAAGAGTGGCAGCACTGAGAATTAGTCCGCTGAGCTCCAGTTTGCTTTAGTGTCGTCACTTTTGCCGCTTAAAAGAGGAAGGGGAAAAGCAGAGAAGACAGATAGACGGCAGAGAGAGAGAGAAGGCAGTGTTCAGAAGATTGTTCAGAGCTTGACTTCTTAACGTTCTCCACTAGCTGTCTCCCTGAAAGGCTTCGTTTCTTGATGGCCGGAGTATCTTCCTTATGGATTCAGCTTAGTCACGAAGCCACGCAATTACACAAACACAGCTTATGCAAACCCCCTGCTAGGAACTGGTGCAGTTAGTGCTTAAAAACTTCAGTGAAACAGATATTTATGTATCTGTGTGTCTGCATATGAATTTACGACGCAGTCAGGTGGCTCATTTAGACGCTTTAGCGCTGTACTTAATGTTTTGCCTTCATGGAGATGTTTGTGTTTTATAAGTAAGATGTATGTAAGAGTTTGGCCCTTTTAGAGCAAACAAACACACCCGCTAAGAAAACCAGCCCTGCTCCAATAGATACACTATATAGTTTTACTTTTTTCTTATCATGCATGTACAAAGGTTAGTGTTACAGGAGCAAGCTTAGTGACATTGCTAATAGTTCGTTACTTTATCCCAGCAAATCGGTTAAAAGAACAAGTGAAATCCGTGCCTGCATGGATGTTTCAGATCTGCTGGAGAACCTGAAGGTAGTTCTCTTGTCCAGACTGATTCAGCTTAATTTCTATCCTCAGCATTATTATTAGTATTGTTACACACTTCTATAACCTAAGAATAGTTCCATTATTTTGCATTGAAGTCCCTGTAGCTGCTGAATAATAAGCTTTTGTATGTAATTGGATTGTTAAGGGTGGATGTACCATTGTTGGTGGTGGATTTCACTGCAGTCCAGCATCGAAAGTTTAACAGGTTGTCCCCAAACGTGTGTCATCATCATAATCATGTCTGGCTCCCAGAAGACTAGTTGACTAGTTGAAGCCAGGGGGCAGTTGGAAATATGTGACTGTATAATGCAAATTCAAAACTATTACACCCTTAAAATCTGTTGTTAGGACAACAGACTGAGTCTTATCAAAGCTGTGCTTATGAAGTTCTGTCTAAGCTTGGAGCAACACAAAAAAAAGCAATTCTGTTACTTTTTCTTTCCTAAATCCTTTACTTTATGGTGTTGCCATATGGCAATAGTGACTTTCTAGGTGTCTGTTATTCAAGATTCAGTCACAATTTAAAGTAAAAATACCAACCCAAGCTGTGGGAGGTTACAGTTCTTTTCCATAAATAGAACCAATGTAGATTGTGTGGGTTTTATATAAAATGAAGTGTAGTTGTTGCCTTATGACAACAGCATGCGACCCAGTGATTTTCTAAGTGTGTGTAATTCAAGACTCAATCACAATTTAACAAAAAATACTAACTCAAGCTGTGAGAGGTTACCGTTCTTTGTCTTAAATAAAAACAATGTAGATTGCGTGGGTTTTTATATAAGTTTAAATGTAATTGTTGCCATATGGCAACAGCATGCAACCCATAGGGAACACTGGATGTATCATTCATTATGTTCCAAGTTGACTGTGTTTTCATATTCTTATCTGTATTCTTAAAAACATTTATGCATATTTGGCTGTTATTTGCATGTTTTTCATGCTTGGATGATGACTGTGGTTATGTCTTACGGCCGTGTATTGGTTCCCCTTTCAACATATTTTTGTCAATTTTTTTATATTTGGATTGGTTATGCCATTTTTAATAAGAAAAGTCATTAAAAAACATATTATATGTGTATCTCTTAGGTCATAGAGTAAAGGGTTAACATTTTCTGGTATCCATGACAATCAGGCAGAGCCTGTGAAAACTCCGCCCACACCACTATGCTGGTAAGTAATAAGGAGAACTAGCACCGTGTCAGAAAGAACAAATTATAGTGATTCATAGCTTCATTTAGAAATGCCTTTGCCTGAAGAAGTGTTGAAATTGGAGTAATCAGTGGTGCCACGGTTGTTTTGTATTTCTGGTTTGCTGCTGGTTATAATATTGGAGTAATTTGTGACTTGTGTCTTCATTTCATTCAGTATTTATAGTTTGTAATAGCAAATTTACCAATTACTATTTTAATTATTCCTGATCTATTTTACTTCCAGCAAATAAATCCAGAGTAAATCTTCGAGATGAGGTTTGAAGGTGTCGAAAGGTCAGTGTGTGGGATTTTTGAATGGTTCTTCCGCACCTTTCTTCTTTTCTTCGCTTCCGTATCGGTCCGTTTTCTCTCCGTTTTCTGTGTACAGGTCAGCACTGTCATGGCAACCGAAGAACAAAAGTGCTTCCACATCACTGAGATAGTCCCTGCTGTGGACAGTGTGTAAAATTCAGCTCACTCTTGATCTGGTAATTTCCTGCATCATCTCTCTCTCCTGTTTTTTTTTGTCTCCAAACCTCCTCCGTACATCCACCCCCTCCTCGCCCATTCTCATCCCTCTCTTCTTCTCTTTCTCTAACAAAGTGGTAGCAGTGTAACTCTTCAGTCCTGCATCTGTTAACATCTGAGCGGGCTTTCTGAGTCTGGTCTGAGATCAGAGCTCCACCTGAAGGATGTGGAAGCTTCACATATGTAGCCTCTAATCGTAAAACAGCTTAATAAAGTATTGAAATATGCTAAAAAAGAATAGATCTCAAAATTGACCATCATCAGTACAGCCCCCGGGTTTCTTATCCAGGGAAACCATTGTCAATGATCAAAATTAGGCATCTTAGTTATAGTTATAGTATAGTATTAGTTATAGTATATAAAATTTGTAATGTTGGGCCAATCCATATTTTTCCAGCTCCGATCCGATTCCGATTCCAACTGCTGTTACCGAGACAAGTTCCATTATTATTGTTGGTATTGTGTTTAACGTTGTATTTAAGGTGTTTAATCTTTAAATCACTAAGCACATCTGTAATAGAGGCTGCACCTGCACTGCTGGTGTGTGACCCCCTGCACCTTTTCACCTGAAAAAGCGCTCTGTAGTGCACGTTTCTGAGCTCACCCAGTGTACAGTGAGACTTATCAGACACTCTGGGCTCACATCTAAGGTCCAAATATCATGGCTTCAACATGAAACCTCTGTAGGTGTTTGATTAAACTGGTTGTATTGTGCGATGCAGCCGTACTTCCACCCCTCGGCACGCTGGCTTTACACACATTATAAGTAGCAGTTCTGCTTTTTGGCGTTTCCAGACTAAAATATCTCCAAACAAATGACATTTTAGTCAAATCAACAGCTAATGCTATTTGCTCACTCAGTTACAGACTGAAGTTGCCGCGGGTTCATGGTAAGATGGAATGGAATCTGGATCGGTGGTGTGTTTATGTTACATTACAGCAGGTTCATGGTCCAGCGCAAGCTGCGGACTGGAAAACGGATCGGTAAGTGGATCGGTCCTGTCCGTCGGATATCCGATGAGTGAAGTGACGTCAATATCGGACCCGATACCAATATCGGATCGGTCCAATTTCTGTAAACGTTACTGTCTTTTACAGCGGTGCCACAGTGGTTGATTTTCCATTTAAAGACCAGGAATACCCCCTTCTGATGATGTATCTTGAAGGTGGGAGGAGCTTTTGGAAAACAAGCGCTTTCGGGTGGATACGTGAGTGCCACAGTAGCTCTTCTGTTGGTTCGGATCTGACGGGATAGCCTCTGGTGCCCTGGTGCATTGATGAGCCTAGGGTGCCCAACACCCTGTCATCAGTCTGTGGTTTGTCCCTTGATCGGGCCACTGTTGGTAGGCACTCATCGCTCCTGACCTGGAGCACCCTGCAAGCCTTGCCATTTTGGAGAATCTCTGACCCAGTCGTCTGGCCATAATGATTTGGCTCTCGTCACAGTTTCTCAGGTCATCTTGCCTGCCCATTTCTCCCACAACCAACATGCAGACTACGAGAACCAACTGTTCACTTACTGTCTAAGACAGGGGTGTCAAACTAAACCACTAAAGGAGCCATATTAAAAATTCTCGACCAAACAGTGGGCTCAAACTCAAACTGGCCATTGTTTATTCAAAATACTCAAAAACTTCAACAGTAAAATACAGACACTTGTAGTAGACATTGCAATATTACATGAATACATTGAAATATTCAAAATTTAAACAACCCCAGGAGTTCAGTCTTTTAAACCTACCTATCTGCTTGAACTAGACACCTGGCATCCTTTCTTTGCTGCAAGTTCATTAATACTTGGGCTGAATTTCTGAGCTGCTGAGCTGAAGTTTATATTGGCTGACCTGCAGCTGAAATGCAGCTGGTGTGTTTGGTGACATGACTGGTGTGGAATTGTGTAGAATTCTGTAGAACTGAGGTGTAGCTGCTGTGCCATAGATTGTTGCTGGTGTAGGAGAGTCAGAGCGCACATTATGTTGCAGTGCATGCTGGGAACCGTAGTGCAGCATGTTGTGAAACAGGCTAATATTAGTAGAAAATTAAGATACTTTTGCAGGCCGGATAGGATTGTGTCGTGGGCCTGATCCGATGATTATATGTAAAAAGCTATTTATCTGGGCAGTAAGCATTTATTCACTCATACACATAACAATAATACAGAAGGTGGTCATGTTGTGTGTGTCAGTGTGTTGCTTAACTATTTCCAGGCAGTCCAGTGTAATTGGTAATCATCCAGTACCTGCTTTGACTTCATGTTAAATCAAGTGCACTGGTGGCTGGAGGTGTCCAGGAGAAATCTGTCACCAAACTTTGTTCTTCTAACTAGCTGACAAGAACTACTTTTCTGAAAACAAGAAATTCTTATTTTTTTAATATATCTGTGGTTATTTGAATTTATTCCAATGGCATATGGTGATTATACAAGCAAAAACACATCTAATCCCATGATAAATGCTTTAAATAATGCACCTGAAACTGTTGCACAGCACTGTGTATCTACACCAAGGGGGACCTGGGAGAGTTAAGAGTTAAGAATTAAGTTAAGCTGAATTATTTTTTGTCTGGACGCTGCTGAACCTGACCAATGAGCTGCTTAGGAAAACTAGTGCATGTCTACATCTGATCCTTCAGTGAAAACGTGTATATGGTAACCCCTCTCTCTCTCTCTCTCTCTCTCTCTCTCTCTCTCTGTCTTCAGGCAGAAAGCTGTACAAAGTCCTGACAACCCGAGACACCAAAAATGCCTGTTGCATCAGCCAGCTCTGACTCAGGTGAGCCGCCTCCGTCCTCTTTCTCTTTGTTTTCTTCTCTCTGTTCTCCTTTTCCTCTTTGTTTCACAGTTTTATTTTCACGGATTGATTATCTGCTCAAGACTTCCTTCTTATTCTCTGAACTCGAGTCTTTTATTTGGTCTTCTGTTCAAAAGTAACGCTTTGAAGAACCCGTATCATGTTGCTTTTGTTTTTAAGTGATGATGTAAACACCAGAAAAGTTTCAAAGCAGTTCTGATGAAGGCTTAGCATTGGAGTTCTGCTCAAGTTTGAATCCCAGGCATCTGCAGACATGGGCAGCATCTGCTTTATCGTTTGGCGAGCATATGCCTCAGTTCATGCATATATACATCCTTTTCATCTTCCCAGTCCACAGGCCGCCTTGTCGTCAGAGGCTCGGAGGGGAACGCAAAACGCCACATGACCATATGGACGGCCAGTTTGTTAGAGACTCACTTAGTGAAAGAGGAGAGGCGCCTGCTGTGATGAATCCCAGAAGCATTTGGGTTCAGTCTTGAGAACATGTTAGAATGCCCTGAATTTAGCTGTTCACTTTATTAGAGAAACCTGCTTAGTGCTTCCACTCATTGGCCACTTTAGTAGAAACACCTGCCTTGTACTTCCAGTCGCTGGCCACTTTATTAGAAACACCTGCCTTGTACTTCGTCACTGGCCACTTTATTAGAAACACCTGCCTTGTACTTCCAGTCACTGGCCACTTTATTAGAAACACCTGCCTTGTACTTCCAGTCACTGGCCATTTTATTAGAAACACCTGCCTTGTACTTCCACCCACTGGCCACTTTATTAGAAACACCTGTCTTGTACTTCCACCCACTGACACACCTGTCTTGTACTTTCATTCACTGGCCACTTTATTAGAAACACCTGCCTTGTACTTTCACTCACTGGCCACTTTATTAGAAACACCTGCCTTGTACTTTCTCTAACTGGCCACTTTATTAGAAACACCTGGTTTCTACTTTCCCTGACTGGCCACTTTATTAGAGACACCTACCTTGTACTTCCACTCGCTGGCCACTTTATTAGAAACGCCTACTTTGTACTTCCACCCACTGGCCACTTTATTAGAAACACCTACATTGTACTTCGACTCACTGGCCTTTTTATAAGCTCTGCCCATCTTATTGGTCCACTACATTGGTGTACAGTTACAGACTGCACAGTTTATCGTCCCTCTACCCCATTCGTCATTGGTCAATTCCTGACCACAGGACCAATGCGGGCATGGCAGTTTGTGTGGTGCTGGTGTGAGTATATTAGATACAGCAGTGTTGTTGCCAGGTTGAGAGTGGTCAACCACCCAAAAAAAAAGGCAGGAGCGACTCTGTGGTCACTGGTGAAGGGCCAAATGCTAACTGTATATCATCAGATGAGCTACAGTCTCTAAGTGTACACCAGCAAGGTGGAGCTAACTCTTCCAGCCCTAAGCTATGCAGCTGGCTGATATATTTTAGTTGTGTTGCCTCTGAGACTCTCTGAGCATTGGAACACTGCAAGGCGAAAGGAGAAGTGATGTGAAACACATCTTAGATGAGCCACCGTAACTACTGCTCTGCCCAAATGCAATCGCGAGCGGAGTGATGGAGCGGAGTGATTTACATTCACTCAGTGAGAGACAGCTGTGTTATCTTGCTGGGCTCAAGTGAGGTCAAATGCCTTATAAGACATAAAAAACTTCATCACACATAAAAAGTGAAGAGGGTATGAGAGGGAGAGCAAAACATGAATCACTAGAAGTGAAGGAAGGCAAAGCAATAAGAGAGGGAAGAGCAGGTGGAGAACACAGTGAGACTGGAGAGAAGTGAAACCACTGGCTTATCATGGGGTAACAGAGCTATCCGACTGGGTTTTCTGGCCTGTGATATCTCTGAAAGGGGAATTCCACATGTAGTTTTAAATTTCTATATAATTGAGATGTAAAGAAAAATAATTCAGAGTGGTTTGATGTGAAATGGTTAATTTGTAGAGAAATTTACTCAGATTTCCTTACAGTGGTGGTGATAGGACCAGGGGTTGTAAATTTGGCAACACAAATATAGCCATTTTATTCACTATCTAAAACCACCAGTGAACATACACGTGTCTGCTGAGTTTTTGTATGGAATATTAATGGTAAAACAGTGTTAAATCCAAAAATAGATGGTTTCTCTTGGGCCTATTTTGCTTTAGAATGCCATGCATAGTCTTGAGCCTCTGGGGAGTCTGAGTTGAGTCTCGAATCTGGAGTATGAGTCTGGGTTTTGAGAATCAAAGTTGTGTCGCAGATCTCTGGGGTACAACTCTGAGTCCTGTCTTGAGTCTCTGGGGTATGAGTCGACTCAAGGTGGATTGTCTGTGGTGCAGGTCAAGTCTCAGGTCTCTGGGGTGCCAGTCGAGTTTTAAATCTCTGGGGTGCTAGTTGAGTCTCAAGTCTCTGGATTGCAAGTACAGGTTGAGTCTCGAGTCTCGAGTCTCTGGGATGTGAGTCAAGTCTCGAGTCTCTGGGGTCCGAGACCAGGTCAAGTCTCGAGTCCCTGTGGTTCAAGTCCAGGGTCAGTCTCGAGTCTCTGGGGTGCGAGTACTGGTCGAGTCTTGAGTCTCTGGGGTGCGAGTACAGGTTGAGTCTTGAGTCTCTGGGATCTGAGCCCAGGTCAAGTCTCGAGTCTCTGGGGTGTGAGTCGAGTCTCAAGTCTTTGGGATGTGAGTCAAGTCTTGAGTCTCTGGGGTCTGAGTCCAGGTCAAGTCTTGAGCCCCAGGGGTTCGAGCCCAGGTTCAGTCTTTTGTCTCTTGGGTGCTAGTCCAGGTCGAGTCTGATTTGATTGGAAGGTGTAGAGAAGTTTTTACACTTTTCTTCTTCTCAGCTTATTTTCTACATTTTAACTGTCCACCAGCAAGGTCAAGGGAGGGATTTCTGATAAAGTGGATAGTCGGTGTGCAGCACCAGTGGCTCCAAAGTATCTGACAGGGGACCATGAGCACCTTTCAGTTCCACTGCCAACACCTTAAAACTTTTACAATCAGACAACATCTCTACAACGAGACAACCCAAAGGAGCCTAAAGTGAACGACCATCTGGTAACTAGACGTTACTCCTTAGTGCAGTCCAAGAAGGCTTACATGCTGAAATTGAACTGTCCCACCAGTAGAGGATGATACTGGTGCCAAAATAGAAAGAGAACATCCTTGGCAAAATAATACATGAAAAAAAATTGATACCATCTTTTGAGTTCAACTTTGCTTTATCAGTCTGTCATGATCTCTTTCCTCAGAGGGTGAATGACTCACCCAGCTCTGAGCAGTGTTACACGACAAGATGTGCTCACGTATGGCTTCAAAAAATGATTTTAGATTCTTATTTGCTGTCTTTAAAGTCTCAGCTTTTAACGAGTGTTTGGGGAAGCTGCATCGTCTTTGGTTTGGCTTTGGGATCTAGCGTTCGTTCAAAGACTTGGATCTTTCAGGCAGACTCCAACTGTCAGAACAAAGATTTTTGGCAACAAAGAAACGTCGGCAAACAGGGCGGCGTGCTAATAAAAGGGGAATGAGCGAATGGCGTTTGGTAAGTCCGTCCGGCCTTTGCCTTTCTTCTGAGAAGTGTGGCGATAATGAGTCCTTGCACGTCTTCGTTGCCTCGGATTAAGACCGCGCTCTCTCTGTTTTTGTTTATATTTTTTTTATTTCATCTCTGGAAGGATTCAGGGCCTGCAGGGAGAGGAACAGTTCTCCTCCCTTTCCTCTGTTTTCTCGGGGGAGTCGTTACACTACAACTCTCTCTCTCTCTCTCTTTCCCTCTCTCTCGCTCTCTCTCTCGGGCTGGCTCTCAGCTGTGCCAAGATCCCTCAGGGTGGTTGTCAGGCAAAAGAAAGAAAAAGAGAGAGAGAGAAGGGTGTGGCTGTGTTGTCTCTTCTAAACTGACATTGTCCAGCTAAAAGAACTGATGGGATGTGAAAGTGAACCAAGAGTCCTGTCCACTTTTCATCCATCATATTGTGTCTACCGTCACGTAGTACCTATAGCCTATACCTTCGTATAATGCCTACTGTCATATAGTGCCATCAAATTGTCATATAGCACCTGTAGCCTATACCTTCACGTAGTATCTACTGTCATATAGTGCTGTAATATAGCACCTACTGTCATATACTACCTATAGATTATATCTTCATATAGTGCCTACTGTCATATAGTGCATATTGTCATATAGAACCTACGGCCTGCATCTTCATACACTGCCTACTGTCATATGGTGCCATCAGATCCTGTCCACATGTAGTACATATAGCCTGTGTCTTCATATAGTGCCAACTGTCATATAGTACCTACTGACATATAGTGCTGTAATATATCTCATACTGTCATATAGTACCTATAGCCTGTACCTTCATGAAGTGCCTACTGTCATATAGTGCAATATAGTGCTGTAATATAGCACCTACTGTCATATACTACCTGTTGATTATATCTTCATATATTGCCTACTGTCATATGGTGCCATCAGATAGTTCTTGTCCTCAAATAGTACATATATATCCTGTGTCGTCACATAATGCTGTGATTTAGCACATACTGTCATATAGTATCTATAGACTGTACCTTCAAGTGGTGCCTACTGTCATATAGTACCTACTCTTATATAGTGCCATCATATAGTTCCTCTAGTCTATACCATCATATAGTATCTGCCATCATATAATAATATAGCCTATATCATCATATAGTTCCTACCATCATATGTACTATATGTAGCCTGTACCATCGTATAGTACCTACCATCATATAGTGCCTCTAGCCTATACTGCCATATAGTACCTACCGTCATATAGTACGAATAGCCTATACCGTCATGTAGTATCTACCATCATATAGTGTCTCTAGCCTATACCATCATGTAGTACCTATAGTCTATACTGTTATATAGTATCTACCATCATATAGTATGTATAGCCCATACTGTCTTATAGTACCATTATATAGTATCTACTGTCGTATAGTATCTCCTGTTATATATCATGTAGACTCATACAGCGTTTACTGCCTTTATGTCTTGAGGAGATGGATGCAATGAGGGAGAATAGAGAGGCTGGGAGGGGAGGGGCCGTCTGCTAGCTGGTGCTGACGTCAAGGAGGTGGAAAAAAGGGAGGGAATGGAAGGAGCGTGAGGAAGAGAGCGAGCGAGAGGCAGAGCGGGAGACGGACGGCAGCGGAGCTGAAGTATGGCTGGGAGTCTCTTTAACAGGCTGTCTCTAGAGGAGGCTGGGTCCCTCAACTCTCTGGAGAGTCCAGGAGGTGAGAGAGAGAGAGAGAGAGAGAGAGAGAGAGAGAGAGAGAGAGAGAATGGAGGCAGGACATATATATCTTTTGATAACAGTTGGGATTAATTGTGGAGCTGTTTTTATCAGCCCGTTGTGGGTACATTGATCTTAATTTACATCCTTTTTGTTGATTGCTGCAGTTATGACTAGTTACTTAATATGATACATATTAATGAGAAAGATATCAGGGGCACTATAAATTAGGGTTGCACAATATAAACAAGATGTCAGCATTGCAATTATAAAGCTACATATTGAGATCATGATATATTGCAGGATATTAATGTAGAACAAACCATTGATGTGACTTTGTTAAAGAGTAGCCAGGCTCAAATAATGTGTGTGAATGCTCTGATTTATCCAAACCCCCTCAGAAACTCATCTCGGATGGGACAGAATTGTGTGCTCGGAGCCTACAATGAACAAATGCAGTGATTTTATGTTGCAGCCTTCTGTGATTTCATTATCTCATAGATCAAATGTCATGATTAACATAAGTGAGACCGATATCATTATGACGTAAAAAAACTAGCGCAGTTAAATGATGAAAGTAATTGCAATTAAATGTATTTGTCTTATTTGCTCAAATTTGACCCCAAAGAAAGATTTATTCAATTTAAAAAGCAGCACAATTTATTATAGTATATAAGTGGACAAAACCAGCTTCATCAGGATGTATTTATTACATAATTCAGTAACATTATCAGGTAAATGCTGAACCTGAACATGTGATTTCCACAGAGTAAACGCAGTTTCCAGTTTTCACAGCTGACCTCCAGTGAGAGCAACAGTGGCTGCACGTTTCAACCAATGAATGTATATATGATATAAATCATATCTGGAGCAGTCAGAGTTCAAAACCCATTCTGGACTTTTAACTGACTTCGACTAAAATCTGTTTGCTTTGAGTGACCCTGTGACTTAATTATGTTTATTTCATTAAAATAAATTATTCCTAATTCCTAATAAATCCTAACTCTACCAAAACTTTACCAAACGCTTCACTAGTGACTGTTCTGTTCTAATTTTGAGCCGAACTCAAAACCGCTATCAGTCCATGACAAGCAAACACGGCATTGTACAGGTGTACACACATAAAATCAGAGTATGCTTTATTAAAAAACAGACAAAGCTGAAGCTGCTGAAAGTATTGGTTTCAAAGCCATTTAAAAGCTGTACGTCAATGAGAAGGCTATAGTCACGGATTCTATCATAGCAACATACAGCACACTGCAGCTGGGCTTCGGCCTGCACTGCTACGCGTGGTTAAAAGGATCAACCTAGGAAAACACGTTATTGGCATTTATAATCACATTAATAGTTACTAACTTTTCAAAGCTTTATAAAAACAAAGATTTTAGCAGAAAAATGTATTGAGTTCATTGACTGTATTTAGCATGTACTAAATGCATACAAAGACTGTTTAGGTCACTTTATTGTTTTAGAGACTTTCGACAAAATGCTGGGTAAATATTTTAATGTTTGATGCTGTAGATGCTGAAGAACTTCGATGTTTTACCTTATGAACTATTCACTTTTTGTAAATGTACTTGCATCCAAAATAAAGCACATTCCAGAGAAAGTTGGGACCGGAGCATGACAGCAGCGTATGTTGCTCCAAAATCTTTGCACATGAGAGACGCGGGCTTTTGAACTTTATGCTGGTAGCAATCTGTGGCCAGAAAAAAACAGTCCATTATTTCCATAAACAAGAAAGGTTGTACCAGAATACATGTTTTTACTGTGCGTCGGTCCAATTCAGATGAGCTTGAGCCCAGAGAAGTCGGCAGCGTTTTCTGGCTTCCGCTGCGCATTTGCGTTTGTGGATGCTGTGACAAACTGTGTGTATCGATAGGTATCCCCTGAGTCCATGTGGTGAAATCACAACAGAAGCATGGCGGTTTTTAATGCATTGCTGTCTGAGGTATCGAAGGTCACAGACATTCAGTTGTGGTTCGATTTCTCCTGATTCTCTGAATCTTTGGCTGTTATGCGCAATAGACAGTGAAATAGCAAAGGTGAAGTTGCTTCCAGAGGCAGTTTGAAACTCTGTAGTGAGTGATATAATAGATGGTAGATGACTTTTTATGCGATATGCAGTTCAGTACTTGGTGCATGGTCAACCCCTTTGTGGCTAAGCCGTTGTTGCTCATAGTTGCTTCCCTTTCACAGTGATGCCACTTACAGTTGACCAGGGCAGATCTAACAGGGCAGAAATTTGACTTGTGGCAAAGGTGGCATTTTATGACAGTGGCACATTTCAAGTCACAAGGCTCTGACCCATTGTACTGCCACTGTTTGTCTACAGAGATTACATGGCCATGTGCTTGATTTTATACACCTGTTAACAATGAATGGGGCTGAAACATCCCAATTCCATAGTTAAGAGAGTGTCCACATACTTTTGGCCATATAGTGTGGTTCAAATCGCTGGACCTGCAAAAAAGGGAAAAGATCCACTGATGGAATCACAGCCCTTAACACATTCCTGTCTCAGATAACTGCTTCTTCATAAGGGATGGGCAGCGTGAACACATGCATTGACATTGGTCTGACCACAGCATGCTTAATGATGTATCGACAATATGTCACCAGCTACATAGAAGGAACGTACATCTTGTGCATGTTTAATGAGGCTGATGAATAATGTACAAGTGTTTACTCCACCGTAGGTATGGGCCCACGTCTCTAAGCACCTGTGTAGGCCGTGTGCTTATGAGTGTACGAGTGACAGACAGTCCTTCTCAACACATTGAATCAAAGCGTATGCATGAGCAAGTGACTAATTGCTGTTATTAACATTGTTGTGGTTCAGTGGGAAAAGACGCGAGACGTGACTTGTTCAGGCAGCAGTGACAGAAGCGATACTAGACCTTGCATGTCTTCAGTTTACCATGAAGAGAATGGAACCTGCAGCCTTGTGGTTATGACATCAACATTATACGTCAGGCCCAGCCTTCAGCAGCTCTGTAAATATTGCTCTCTCTGTGTCTGCAGGCTACACGTGGAATTAAATGAGATATTAAGGAGACTAAACGATTTTTCATGACCTCATCAGTTTATTCCAAAAGCATCCAGACAGTCCTAATGAGTGAATTCAGTGCACCATTGCTGTATGGCAGCCATAGCTTGGATAATCTCCATAGAAAGGCATGGTCAGTGGAGTGGGACGCTCTGCACATGAGACTAAGCTCACTAAGCCCAATGCCAAACCTGGGTTGGAGGGATATACAGCCCCCCCCAGCACTGGGCTGTGGAGCAGTGGAACTGTGTACTTTGGAGTGATGGAGCTCCATCCAATACTGTTGGGATGAGTTGGATTCAGAACTGATCATCCGACATCAGCACCTGACCTCACTAATGCTTTTGTGACTGAATGCAGTCAGATCCTCACAGCAATGTTCCAGTATCTAGTGTACAGCCTTACCAGAAGAGTAGAGGCTGTTACTGCAGCAAACTCCCTGTTCGTACCCCTGATTTCAGAGGAAACGCTGGAGGAGCAGGCGTCTACAAACTTTTGGACATATAATGATATGTAATCATTGTTACCAAAATATTACTTATTGATTACTAACAGTTCGAAGGGATTACTTAGGTTCGAAGGGAAACCCAAAAGCCAGTATGTAGGGACTGATTGCCAGGGGCCTCAGGGAGCGACTAAGCTGGTTGAGGTCTTGTAAACTATTGCATTTGCGTGCCTTGTTGAAACTTTGATATCAAGTTGTTGCTGACTAGTCGTAGCATGTTATCGCGAATCCTGTGGAGCGTTGACATCTTCATATTCATATGGGAAGTGTTTTTGCTGTGAGTGTGAAAGGTTAGCACTAAGCTTACTGTTCACGGTGGACTCAAAGGACTGTGCTTCGTCCCTTTTAGAAGGGCTTAAGTGAAATCCATGTTAGCGTTTTTGGAGAAGTTACATCTGATGCTAGATGCCTACTGGCGTGACAAGTCATCACTGGGCAAAGCTTTTGGACCGGGACCCTTAATCCAGGGACAGTGCAGCAATTCCTGACGTAATACTGCAAAATCCTCATAGGAGCGACAGCAGGCAAACGTCTTACATTTGACAAGTTCAGTTCATATTGTCAGATTTTTTTTTTGTAGATTTGTCCAAATATCTGATTCAGTAATGTATTCACAAGTCAAGTCAGCTTCATCATCATCTCCTCCAAATACAATGAGATTTGGTCAGAGACAGTTTGGGTGGAGCCCGCCCATTTCATATTTATTTTATAATCATTATTATATTATGAAAAATGCAAGAGGGCACAAGATTTTGAAGAAATAGTTTGCCAAAAAAAAAAATCTAATTTGTAATTTTCCATTTACACAGATGTTCATCCACTAAGACGTGTTTGGTGTCAAGGTTGTGCTTCTGTAGTTTTGAACTGGAGTTATGAGGCTAATGTTGCTAACAAACACTAGAAATAAATCTCCCAAGTGTCCACAAATATGTATTGAAAACCTCTCCCAAACTGTATCCAGGCCTTAATTCAGGCTGTGGTTTAGAGCAGAGTATGACATGCTATGAACTATGAAAGCAAAAAGGGATCGCCTTATTTAGGATAACTGGAATCGCTTCTTTCCTGCTACCGTTCCATGCACGGTGACCAAAGACATAGCTGAGGGCGTTTATAACCCAGGCCGCACTGCGTTATGTGTTATGATTAACTGGACTGATTATTTTATGTACTACTCAAAACAATTAAATGATGGATTTTCTTAAAAATGTTATGTCAGGTGGTTCCATGCAACTGTGATAAGTTCTAAGATACTTGATGGACTAATATAACGTTACCAACTGGCGCAACCATCCCGCAACCGTCTTAAACGTTTGGCCCATCTCTCATCTGGCTCTCTCTGGGTGGGTAGAATGGCCCTCCTTCTTCCCCCATCACTCAGCATGATACTAGCTAGCGCAGGTGTCTATTAGCTGAGCTAACAGAACTGGTGGTTGGCGTTCTCCTCCAAACACGTTCAGATGTCCAGTGATGTTGCGTTAGTGGCAGTTTGAAACGATGCGGTGGTGCCTCCCATGACTTGGAGGAAGCCTGTGCCAGCTTTCACCCTCCTAGTGGTGGTATCGTGTGATTGGGGGAGTCCTGACTAGTGGGTGGAATCGGATATGACTAAATTGGCGGAGAAAATGCAGAACGTACTTAAACTTTCCGATAGGGAATGTAATCAGATACAGGCGTTTACATGGTGATTATTCTTCTATTTAACAGCTTATTTACAGGATTATCCACCTCGTTCAATCGGATAGAAATTGTATTCGGAATGGCCTCAATCGGACTAGTCTGTTCCGACTGAGGTGTTTTCGTGGACCTATTCTATTCCGATTGAGCTATTAGTCTGATTATTAACGGATTATCAGGCTGCATGTAAACGTGGCTAGTGTGGGAAAATGTTGAGTTTTACTCAACAACATTACATGAACCAAACAAACACTTATGAAATAAATCTGACAGCTCCTTTAATTTCATTGTAACAGCACAATTAACTCATTTTCACTGACCTACATGTATTTGCTAAGTAATATCAACTAGAGAAAACTGATTAAAACCAACAATAGAGTGATTTCATTTTTTTGAGTGTAGGTAGAGAAGATAGCACTCAGAAAATCAATACAATGTCCAGTTGCGAATTTGAAGATCACCAAGGACTCACCAGTGGACCCACTTCTTAGCACAAAGCTTAGCTTCTTATTCAGATTTCTCACTCCACCTTAAGTAGTGCAGCAGTTACACTGTGGCGCCAGAATATAATCTTCCCATCTTTCTGTCAGTAGCCTGTCGATGGCATATCTGAGCAGAACATGCTGTAAAGGCTGGCGAGTTCACAGAGGTGATTTTAACAAATTGACCTTTTCTCATTGAGCGAAAGGCATGTGATCTCTCAAGGCTGCCTCTGCCTCTGACTCACTTTTCTGTGCTGTTTTCAACGTCAGATGATCAGCTGTCACATTTCGTCTCTGTGCATTTGCAGATTTATTGACCATACGCAGGGTTATGGTGGATTGTTGGTCTTATTCTTAAGGCTAGAACAGTTTAATGAGCTTCTTACTTGTTCTGTTTTCAGTTACACATGTCTAATGCAGAATGATTGGCTGATTATGCTCAGCGCTTTGCGAGTAAATAATAGTCTGAAATGACAACTCTCTACATCTCTTCGTATTACGAGGTACGTTACAACATCATGTCCGTTGATTATGTATTGAAATATGCTGACGAGTAATGTTGGCTCAGCATACATCAAACCTTTTCCTAATGGAATTCAATTTGGATTCGGAAGGTAGAGGTCAAGAAACGTGTCTCTCCATTCTGAATGTTAATACTCTAAATAGAGACGGCGGAATTAGAAGGAAGAGAAAGGAAAGTGGGGGGGGTGAAGGAGGAGAAGCAGCATGTTATGAGTGTCTGAGTAAGACAGCAGCGGTGAAAAGTAAGTAATGCATTGTAAGGACTGGCTGTCTGTATATATTAAGGTTTATGAGTCTGCTGACTATGTTGGTGGTAGTGCCCCCCCACCCCATCCCACAGTCACTGTTACGCCATTCTCTCGTTTGCTGCACAGTCCGTCATATACAGTTATATGCAAAAGTTTAAATAGTTTAAATGACATAATGATTTTCTGAGTCTTCTACAGGGAACAAACTTAAAGCTGCACTATGTAAGCTTTGGGGATTTGGAGACCTCTCTGGTGGAAATGTGTAATTGCACACAACGGACGAACATTTTGTAACATGGATTGTGCTTCGGACCCCTTCCCCAAGAGGAAGAATCTGACTGTGAGCACATTGAAAGAGTATTCGAAGGCTTCTTTTCCAACGTAGGGCCGAACGGTTCTGGGCACGGAGAGTAGTCGTTCTAGAGGCATTTTTACGTAGAACCCATTCAACAGGGAATGCTTACAAATGCTTTTTCTTGACACAGCTAGCTAACCGTGCTCAGGGCCGCAGAACTTCTTCGTGGGATGACTTTTACGTTGGAAATGTGTCACCGTATCTTGCAGAAACCAAAAAACGAAGTTTGGTTTGCTTACACGGCCGTCAAAAATGTGAAAGCAGTGCACCATCCTGTAAATGTCAAACCATCAAACTAGCAGCAATTGTTGCTAACTAGGAGAGAGTAGCTGGTTAGCATTAGCTTAGCTAGCATGAAACCAGCTCTTCCTACCACAGAACAGGTTCTGTTCTGACTAACAGAAGCTACACTGATGCAAGTTAAACGACACAGATCTGAGAAAGCAAAGTCAAGTGGCTGGTGTCAGAGGCACAGAAAGCCTAAGCTAAACCTGTTCTATGGTGTTTGGAACTGGTGTCAGCCTCTTAATCTAATGCTAACCAGCTAATATAGCCCATTATACAACAGTACAACCACGCAAGCTGATTGGTTGAGAAGCGTTCTGTCACAAACACTGTATCACTCCGCCGAGATGCCAATGCTAAGCAATGACTTTGACAGCTGTAGGAGACGCTCAAGCCATTTGAATGTTTTTACTTCTTACTTTACCACAAACAGAAAATGGACATTACATTTGACCGACAGCCGATTTGGTCAGACTCTGAAGATGAGACGACACTAAATTCCCAAACTGTCATCACCACTGAGCAGCTTTTCAGTCGGCAGCTGTGACAGAAGAACAGCTGAACAACCTGGAATCAGCCAGAAATGAACCCAACACAATTCGCATAACGTGTAGTCTGATCTTCAGAGTCTGACCAAATCGGACTGATCCATAAAACTGCCGCAATATCAAGTTTAGCTCAGTTTTGTCAGTTTTTGCCAGATCAGTATTAATGTTGTTTTGTTCCAGCCAGTCTGTAAAGCATCTTACAGCCCATTTAGTTTGGCGAATGGTGTTGGGTTCATTTCTGGCTGATTCCAGGTTGTTTAGCTGTTCTTCTGTCACAGCTGCCGACTGAAAAGCTGCTCAGTGGTGATGACAGTTTGGGAATTTAGTGTAAGGAGCTGGAGAACGAACTGCTGGCTGTGCAGTGAGTGGGCAGAGTTCGTTGCTCTGACATAGCAACTCGCTTTCGGCTCGTGCCTGCGACCAAATCACAGCCATGATGTAATTCCGCGATAACACACTCCCTCTCGTGTTCTGTTGCTTAAGTGACCTACAGATCCAAACACCACAGTACAAGTCGAGTGACTGGTGTTGGTGTGACAGAAAGCCAAAATCAAACCTGTTCTGTAGTGTTTTGAACTGTAGCCTGCTGGGCTAGGCTAACACTGTTAGCAGGTAACGTCATTAGCAGGATAAAGGTTCCACACACAGCAACCAGTACAGGCTTGGTTACACCTATTTAGAGGATAAAGACTCAGAAAGCACAAAATTGAGTGCCCGGTGTTGGAATGACAGCCGGAGCCAAACATGTTCTGTGTGTTTAGCCTGTTGGGCGTCGCTGAGCCACTCTTGTGAGTAGCGGATGGAAAAAGAAACCATAAACGTTCTCACGAGTTTGCATAAGCACAGTACGGCCCTGGGAACCATTTGGCTCTACGGTGGAAAAGAGTCCAAAGAGAACTCAGTCAAAACTTGGTGAAGGATGAGGATGTAAGTGGATTATCTACTACATGGGCAGATCATGGTCTTGTGAGGCCCCTGGGCAAAAGCGTCTTTGGGAGACCCTCAACCGAATGCTAACAATTAACACATAAACAACTGTATAAAATAAGACCTGTGGGGTGTTTCAGTATTTCACAAAGCAGGATTTCTCTGTTAGCCAAGTAACTTAAGCCCAAAGACGAGGATCATCCAACAGGAATGTCCCTCAGCTCTTTTTCTCTGGACAGCCTTGACTTTGGGCGTAAGATATCTGGCTAAACTGAGAAACTTTCCTTCGTGAAATAAGCCCCTGCTAAGTGAGAACGAACAGTAGTTCACTTTTGTGTTTGTTCGCTTTCTGCAAGGCGTTTGTTTCTTTTTTGTTTTGAAACTAAACCCAATTAACCTTTGTGATGTGCAGTATTCTGTTGTGTCTACATTGTAAGAGTTTATGCAAAATTATTCTTTTTTTCTTTTTATCAGAAACCAGGTTGTTATGCCAAAACAGGTGTATTTCGAACAGACTGTCTGATTGCAACAGCAGCAGCATCATCCCATGAGGCAGGAATAATCTAAAATGAGAGGGACCTAAAAAGAGAGCAGTCATTTGTACATATTTTATGGCTGTTATGTCTGCAGTAAATTGTCCTTAATATTTGAACCCACCCAAGGCAGTCAGAGGCCACTGGGAACTGGCTCCACTGGCCTGGTCAGTAGTCCACCCCTGATCTACCATTGTCATCATTTCTTCATTCGTATTTTGCTTTGGATTTGAGATATAAACATCGAGTCTGACCTTCTTTTTGAGCATGTGTGTGACATCAACATGTAAAAACGTATGACACAGTCTGAAAAACTCCCGACCCGACGTCTCTGTCTTTTATAATTTTAGGTTTTACAGGGCGACTCTAAACAGCACATGCTCACCATATTTCAGCCCGTTTTTCATCCTCCTGTCTCAGTAATGATGCCTTTTTTTAATGAAATCGGCTGGTTGAAACAAAACATTATCCACTGTTGGCTGTTTTAGGAAACAAACTTCACCTGGTTGCAACTGTTGCGTCCGAGTTTCAAGTCAGTTGCAGGAAGCTTTACTTTATGCGGTGCAAATGAGATTTAGTTTAATGCAATTTACAAGCAAATGAATGCGTGTGAAGTTAGTGCTGGTTAATATGACATTAATTATCATTATTATGATAAATTACATCACGTTATGTCACAGTATGCTTTTCTGAGTGTATCTTGGAGATGGTCAGTACATAAAAACCCCAGCTGGATGTGTGGATACAAGAGAGGATAATTAGTCCTCTTTTACTGGATTGAGTGCAGCTCAGTAAGTGAAATGTTGAATATTTCACTCTATTTGTAGTTTTTGACCGTATTTTTTAAAACACAGCACTACTTTGTCTTTTCCAAATGATCATGTCAGAAAAAATACATATCATGGCATATTATGTATCATCAAAACTTCTTGGAGTATCATGACATCACATCTTTGCCATATCGTCCACTTGTGTGAAATTTTCTGCATTTAAGGCCGAAATATAAATATGCCTGCATGCTTTTTTTTCCAAAATAAAATATTTGATTTACTTAATATGCCGTCTAATAAGTTGGTTTTATTTGAACTGTAGTGAAATTTAGAGCGGGGTATGTTTCACAGTTATCATATCGTCTTAATTACTAAGGTGCCCTGTTTTTCTTTTATTTTTTTGCGTTTGTTTGTGGTTTATATACCAAAATAATTCATAATAATAATCATTTTTACCGTTTTCCCACCTCTCTGTCCCCAACAGTGAAACTGGCTGTTTTTGACGCCGTGCCTTTAAGGCTGGTATATGTAAATGAGCTCTGAATGGCTGCTCTGTATTGTGCAGTCCAGACCGAAACACTCCTTAACACTTTAGCCTGAGTGGGCGGGGCTAAACTGCTGCAGGCCAAATGGGAGGATATATGTAATTGATTAGTTTTTGTGACGTCATAAAAGCAGTTCAAACAGGGCTAGTTCCCATGTATGGACTGTGGGGGTGGACGGTACATTTTAAACCGTCAATGTTTACATTCTGTCTTCGGTAAAGTTCGGTTTTCCGTGATATGAGCCCGTTCATGTCCTCGCTGATGTGTTTGAGCCAATCAGGAGTTGTTGGTAGGTGGGGACAGTATTCCTTATTGGAGTACCTCTAAATGTGTTAATTACATAGTTTATAAACCTTTATTAACCGTTATTTCAAATGGAAAACGCTAAAACTAAAGAAGAGCTCCTCCACGAGAAGGCGTCGGACTTTAGTCCGGCGCTGTAAGTGAAAGCCGTAGAGCTCTCTTTCGTAACTGGGTCCGTTTCAGGGGCCTTTTTGCGTGACTCTCCTCTGCTCTGTCCTTTCCTGTAAATGTCACTCTGTCTCGCCGGGACGTTGCCCTCCGACCCCCCCACCGTCAGTACGTCCAGACCTCACCGTCTCCATGGAGATATAATAGAGCGCTAAGCTCCTCACTGTATTAATTACGGGCTTAGGCACGGCTGATCTACGCCGTGATTCGAGTGGATTGTTTACTGCCTTCGGGAGCGTCAGCGCCGCTTCCTTTGATGCACTTACAGATAATCACATCTACACTTTAGTGTGTCCAATCCCTCGTCAGAAAAGAGCTCCTTCTTAATAAACTATTGAGCGGAAAAAAATAATTTTGCAGTTATTTTACCTGCCCAGGGAAACTTTTTCCGTATCATTGCAGTAACATTAATAATGTTGTGTTGATATTAGGGCTGAACGATTGGGGGAAAATGTCTAATTGTGATTTTTCAGATTGTTTACTGTGATTTAAATTGTGATTATTTTCTATAAATCAAGGTTTGGGCCTGTTTTCTTGGCCAAGAAGACCAGGATATTCCCTTTTTCTGGCCTGAGGCTTGAACCCTGAACGTAATGTGCCAGACTTCCAGTACAATGTGGTTGTGATGTCACAACACATGGTGGTTTGACTGCCTCTGATTGGTCTAACTTATCTACTGACAGTTCACAAGCTGTGTTACTAGGTTAAATTTTCCAACTTAAAACTTAAGAAAACACTCTAATGTAGGCTATCATTAAAAAAACGATAAACGATTCATCTTTCAGCTCTAGTTGATATGCATTGTCATACGGAGCCCCTAAAGGGCTGAGGCAAAAAAAAACAAAAGATTGGATTGAAATATAAAGACATGTCGCTTCTCAAAATCAAACATGATTATGCTATTAGTGAGCAAACTGAAGACTGGTGAATCTGGGAAAACAGCTTTTAACGTTAGCTATGCTAAAAACAAAGCTCTAATGTAGGCAATGTCGTTGGGCACCTCTGGTCCTACGTTTGCTTGCTGTCTGACAAGCAATACATTTGTGAGGGAACGCAGTTTGTTTGTGAGGGAACGCAATGTCCTTAACTTTAACCACGGCCCCTTAGGGGCTCCGCATTGTCAGGGTGTGATAAAGAATAAAATATAGGAAAAAATGTGAGCAGCTTCTGTAGAGCTGATCTCCATCATGACCTCATTGTTCACATCAAAAAATGAATAATAATAAAAAATGAGCGATATTTTCACAGATACCGATAAAACCTAAAAAACAGGTCGTCAATATATCGGTTGGGTGCTAATTAGACACAGCATCACTCTGCCATGTTCTAGATTTTTGAGAAACGATGCTAGCGCTTGTTGTTTTAATCTTCAGTTGGATCTGAATCCGTTTAGAACCATGAACCATGCTAAAGTGGTTCTTCAGATTGATGGAGAATGTGTTGTATATGTTAAAGCGTTCTGCGATTGTGACGATGTCAAGCTTGTAACAATAGAAGAACCCTTTTTTGGTGCTATATTGAACCATTTTCAAAAAGGTTCTCTATAGAACCATATACAACACATTCACCATCAATCTGAAGAACCATTTCACCATGCTAAGAACCCTTTAAGCATGCACATGGTTCTTTGAATGTTCCTGGCTTTATATAGAACCATTGTCTTTACTAAATAACCCTTGAAGAACCAGCTTTTTTAAGGGTTTATATAAAACTTGTGGCTCCAAATAGAACCATTCCCTTTACTAAAGAACCTTTGAAGAACCATTTTTAAGAGTGTACGTAGAACTCATGGTTCTAAACAGAACCATTGTCTTTACTAAATAACCCTTGAAGAACTATCTTTTCAAAGAGTGTATATAGAACCCATGGTTCTAAATAGAACCATTCCCTTTACTAAAGAACCATTGTAGAACCATCTTTCTCAAGAGTGTATCCAGAACTCATGATTCTAAAATAGAACCATTCCCTTTACTAACGAACCATTATAGAACCATTTTTTAAGAGTGTATATAGAACTTGTGGTTCTAAATAGATCCATTGCCTTTACTAAAAAACCCTTAACGAACCAGTTTTCTTAAGAGTGTATCTAGAACTCATGGAGCCATTGAAGAACGTTCCTTTTTAAGAGTTTATATAGAACTCATGGTTCTAAACAGAACCATTTTCTTTACTAAAGAATGATTGAAGAACCAGCTGTTTTTTAAAGTGTTTGTAGAACTCATGGTTCTAAACAGAACCATTCCCTTCTCTAAAGAACCCTTGAAGAATCGTATTTTTCCGAGTGTATATAGAACTCATGGTTCTAAATGGAACCATTTTCTTTACTAAAGAACCCTTGAAGAACCCTCTTTTTTGAGAGTGTATGTTGGGTTTTAAAGCCACAGATATTCTGCAGACACCTGAACTCTACCTTGTTTTCCTCTGTTCTGGTCTCCTCAGCCGAGTCCCTGCAGACACATACACACCACCTCCCTCACCAAACAACAGGCTGCCAAACCCTTAGCAACCAGGCGGAGGCTCTGAAAGCATGCAGGGGTCTGTTTGTTTCTTGTTTGTCCTTCCAGTCCACCTCTCCTCTTCTGTTCTCGCTCACAGGAACCTTTTTTATTTGTGTTGTTTACAGACCGAGCGGTTCTCCTCGAGTATATCTGTAGCTTCCGGACCTGCTTTTGTTCTTCTCAATGAGTGGGATGCATTTGTTCAGCTCAGCCAATGCAGTTTCATCATCAACCTTACGCTTGGGCCCCGTCCCATTTCTTATTTTTAGCCCTACCCTTGTTTTTTGAATGTCTCCTTAAAACTGAGTTACGAGGGGTAGTAGTTGAAATCTTCCCTCTGAAATGAGACCCTCAAATAAAAAGAGCATCACTTCATTAACAGCTACCAGCGCTGCTCTGTAGGCGACCCTGCCAGTCTGCAGTGACAGCAGAGGAGGGTAAAGTTCAGCTCCTCACTGCTGGGCTTTAGTTACAATTAGGGCATCATATGACTTCAAAGAGGGGGGCAATTATTTATTATCACCCCTAATTCTTCAGTGATATGAAGCTGAAGTTATTCTCCAGATTCTTGTTCGAATTTTCTCGTTCCACCTTAAATGGAGCAGCAGTTACATTCTGGCGCATCAGGAGTCAGTACTGCTGGACTGTTTAAGGTGGAATGGGAAAGTTAGCTAGCTAGCTACTGAGACGTTCACTGGGTCCCGTTTGCGCACTTAATACTAATACTAACTAGTGTTTGAGTGTGTAGTATGTAGTACAGTAAGTGTCAAAGTTGAGTATACTCAAAAATCCACAATGCACACTTAGAACCAGTCGATTTTTGAGTATAGTAATGATGGACACTATTGTCCCACAATCCAACGGGAAATGGAAAGGGAGGACATTCCCACGTCTGGAAAATTCTGAATAAATGGCGGACGGCGCCGCGAGCGCAGCTGCAGTGGCAGCGCGACCAGAAATGGTGTATAAATGTGAGTTCATCCCAAATTTGTAAAATATTCTGTAAGAAAACAAACAGGTTACACTTACTAATGTTTTCATTTGTTAGCCAGCCTTCAGAGTCTGGCTTGCTATGATGTGCGTTGTCATAGCAACGATTCGTCACTTCCTGTTAGTAAGGTGGTGTAGTATTTTAATATTTTGTGTACTAACCTGTCGAGCTCATACTATTAAGAATAGAACGCAATATATACTGTATAGTATTAGTGTGTAGTACACAATTGGGACACAGCCACAAGCATACTGTTAGTGATTTTTTATGCTTGTTATGAAGAAAAGAACCATAATACATTGGAACGACATTAAACTAAGACAACACAGTGGTTATCAGAATTTTTAACAGAGTAAATTCTCACATTTGTGGGTTTCTTTGGTCGCTTGTTCAGCCATCTTGCCGGTTTTTCTCATAACACTCCATTTGGAGGACCACGTAGCCCTAACGCTTCACCCTACCCCTCTCTCAACAAGAATCGGGACACCCTACCCCTAGACGTGAACGCGCAAAACTAACGGCTAAGTGGTAGGGGTGAGGGCTGAAATGGGATTGGGCCTTACTCTTCATTATTGTAGCTCCACCTTGCTGGTCTCCAGTTAAAGGCGTCCGCTAGCCCTTTATCTGTAGGCTGGTTGTGACCACAGAGCAGTTCTGACAGCACATTGTCTAAAGGCATAAGCAGTACAGCGTAGTCTCCAGTGTAACTGTTTCATATAAATTGTATGTAAGAATATATACTTTTATAGTACTGTGCAAAAGTCAGAGACGTCCCTGCATTTATTTAACGTCCAGTCAAAATGTATGTTAAGTATAAGTTACTGATTTTTTCCCAGTGTTTACTGTGTCCACTCTTTACCTTTAATCCAGCTTCCATTCTTTTCAGGAGACTCACTTTCAGTTCCTCAAAGAATCTGCAGACACGCCTCCAAAGTTCAGTCTTAGAAGCTGGTTGATCATTTTCTGAAGTACTCAAACACATTCAGTGGTGTTGAGGTCTGGACTCTGGGGTGGTCAGTCCATCGTTCAGCTCCTTTGTTTGATGTGTCCGTCTCCTTTTCTCAGTGAGGTTCTTCTTGATCAGCTACACATCCTTTCAGACCCACAGCGCTGAGTCGTCTTCTCACAGTGGAAGGATGGACAGAAACACCTGTGGATGTTTTCAGATCTGAAGCAGCTTGATTTTCTCCTCTCTCTCAGAGATGAAAGCTTTAAGTGCTGTTTATCTGATGGGGGCAGTTTTGGGGTCTACCAGGTCTTTCAGGTGGTTGTTTTATATATATATTATATATATATATATATATATATATATATATATTTTATATATATATATATATGTGTGTATGTGTGCGTGTGAGAAAGGTCCTGTTTGAATCTTTGTTCTGACTGGCCGGTGTCCAGCTCTCCTCCTCCCTGTGGTGTGTGTTCATTAGTGCAGTGGAATGTGTTAATCCCTGTTCTGTTCTCTGGCCTCCTTTTAAGTCTGGATTACATGGTGTGTGTGAGTGTGTGGCTGACACACTGTGAACTTATTAATCTTCTGTATGAATACAGTAGTACTCAATACATTACTGGTATTATTGTGCAGTGCATTTTGATATAAACATGTTAATTTTCTGGGACGACCTGTAGTGATGGGGTGTGTGGTACACCTGGGGTTTGCACCCAGTTCCCATCAGTAGGGCTGGGAATAACTAGGTACAATAGTATCATTATATAATCGTAATTTAGTATGTAACTGTAATGTTATGTTACAGTCTGATGAACAAATCTGGGTTTTGCAGATGGCAGGTGCCAACAGTAAAGTTTGGTGGAGGAAGGATAATGGGCTGAGGCTGTTTATCAGGGTTTGGGCCCCTTAGTTCCAGTGAAGGGTGATGTTAACAGGTTCTGTGCAGGTACATTTTTCGTTCATCAAGGTACAAACAACGTCAATATACCTTCAAAGGTAAAACAGTGGTTTTAAGGTCTAGTTATGTAAATTAAATAGGTTTTTCCAGATGAAAAGTTCGTATTTGTATCTTTTCATAACCGAATGTTTTAAAACAGAACAGTGAAAATAAAAGCCTGGAGACGAGACGGGGTGTGTGGAGTCAGTACAGCTTAGAAAATATTATTTAAATCCATTACGGTTCAATTATGTTCCCTGACTAAAGGTACTGAGATGTACCCTTGAGGGAACCACCCCAGTGACACAAGGGGTACTGCCCCAGTGACAGTTTCATACCTTATTTCTGAGAGTATAATTAGATATAATGAAAATGAGTGTAAATTTCCATACTGATGAATAATACAGTTCCCACGTTGATGGCGCCCATCAACGTCCTAAATTTAAATTTAACTCCTGCTGGGTCTCCGAAACGAAGGCCTGGGCGAGACGGCGGATGATTAAAGAGAATTATGCAGGAGCTTTAAGCTGGGCAGCAGCGCTCTCACAGCTTTTTCTGGAAACTTCCACCTTTCAGTCACGCACTCAGCATTAGGGAAGGAAGGAGAAAGAAAGACTCTTCAGGCTGGTTTCACATGAAACTTTCATGCAACTAGCTGCTTGAGTTGCATGCAACATAATGTGTACGCAACTTGGTTTTTATGATGGGTATGTTAAGCACTTTTTTGAGCAGGTCCCATCCATCCGTACTTGCAGTGGTCCAATGTGCATTATAAGTTTTGATAGTCAGAACCGCTGCTCAGCGCTATGAAATGGCCAAGATAGCACAAAGGTCACTTCTATCTATGCATTGTCCATTCGTGGTAGACCCTTAGCTCTTAACCCCACAACCCAACACAGAGTAGCACAAACAACATGCACCTGTTAAGCTAACAACAACAACTTATTTACACTGAAGTCCCTTCTGCCACGAACATGCCGCTTCCCAGGAGCCTTTTCGCACCTTCACACCTCCTGCGCTCCCACGGCAGAGCGAGCCAGTAGCGGGATGCTAAAATATTAAAGCAATAAGCCACGAGCGGCCATGCGTCACTGCGATTTTATCCGCTTCGCATCGTGCCTAAGAACACACTTCCCCTGTGGTAAAATCACAGTAACACATGGTCTCGAGTGGCTTATTGCTTTTATAGAACGCCAGCCAACATAATCTATGATAAAATACACAATATTTTGTTATTATTAACAATATTTGACATAACAGTATTACGCCAAGAAATATAGTTTGTTTAGCGTGTGGTGTCGTTGCCAAGCAACCATGACCTGTTGAAAGAGGAGACGAACATTCAGTCGCCCATTGCTGTATAATGCAGTCGTTTCATGAACTTCTTAGTCGAGTAACAAGGAACATGACAACACAGCACTGTTTAATGCAAAAACTTTCGCTTTAAAATACCAGATTATCACTGTGAGTCTTCTTTGGCACCAATCCAGCGGTGCCCCACTTCTCACGCTGGGGCTGAATCTCAAATGGCTCCCTGCTCCCTACATAGTGCACTACATAGGAGTTTAAATACTGGATCCTGCAGCCCAACAGAGCAAAATACAGCTAAGGAACAGTCATTTGGGACTCAGACACATCCACACTGGATAAATGATGCACTGTTTGGCTGTAGAGGCTGGAATTACTAAACTTTCATAGCTAGAACACTATTTAGGGAGTACAGAGCCGTTTGGGATTCAGTCTGGGTTTGACGCGACTTCTGACTGAAACATGAACATTTGAAGTCATTCAAGTGACATTTTTAGTCTTTTTTACTGCCGTTTTACAGTTAATAAAGGTAAGTACTTTAGTTCAAGCCTGTGATATTAATGATGGAGCTGTTTAGGCTGTTTTCTATCTTTTAGCCTGTTAGCTAGCTGACCAGCCCAGTTCTAGTTAAGAAAATAAGGTTCCAGCTGCTCAGTTTAAACAAAAAACAGGTTCTTACTTCATCAGTACACTCGGTGGTTCCCACGAGCAGCATTATAATCAAAGATTATTCCATTAACAGCACAAGGGTTTTTTCGTGCCGTGGCGCAGAAATACAGAGTTCAGTTGCTGTGAGGCATCATAGGTGCGTAGACTTTTACGACGACTTTGAATGCGCCTCAGCCAATCAGATTTTAGGACTGGAACTGTGTGTTTTATAATAAGTAGTTTACAGCAGCTTACAAAGAAAATTAGATTTAGGACAGAAACTGTCCGTTTTAGCCAGCAACAGTTTTTATCATGTGACCTACTGTATTTTTTGCTTTACATGTTGCTGCACTACGAACGCTTTTCTGCTTTTTCAGGCTCAGTTTATCATAAAATCTGATTTGTTTTTCTTTTCCTCCACTATTTCTAGTATTGGCCAAAATGGACCTTGGGGATCAGATTGGTGGCATCTCTACTTCTACAGCCTCGTTAGCATTCCTGATATTGACCATGGGATTTTGTGCAAAGACGCTAAGTGCCCATTTCACTCCATTTTAACTGGATTAGCGTGAATCGCCTGGCGCTTTTTCTCCTCAGTTTTCGGGAGTGGAGTGAGGCTCCTGAGTGGCAGTAATTGCAAGCAGAGCTTTAAATCAAAGCCGGAGTCCGGCCGCTGTGGACCATGTCCAGCAGCGCTGCCTGAGGCGCGTCAGGCCCAAACTCAACTACAAACTCCTCGTCGTTTGACACTTCCAGTTATATAAGGAGAAACATTCCGGGCTTCATCGGCTGGTTTGTACGCTGTATGGGTGCTGCTTTGTACCGCCGGCTACTTTGATACGCTTTCATGTCCGTGCCGGAGTGGCTAAATTGGTTTGGGTGTGCGCTGAATATAATGTTTCCCTGGGTTTCGCTGTGATGTGTCAATTGAAGTGTTGCCTTCAGTCTTCCTGTGGTCTAACCGGCCATTTGCCATTTTTCTCTGTCCATTTTCAGCGATGCACAGCGTGCTGGACACCCTGAGTGACAGCACCAGCTCCACGACGGCCAACGACCTGGACCTCATCTTCCTGAAGGGCATCATGGAGAGTCCTGTGGTGAGTAACACAAACCCAAACATGCACACATGCATTAGTTGGCATTACTGCTCTGAGTGCCGATTGGTTGGCATTACTACTACTGAGAGCTTATTGATTGGCATTAGTTCTACTAAATGCTGATTGGTTGGCATTACTTAGTTCTGATTGGTTGGCCCTACTTCTACCGGGTGATGATTTGTTAACATTACTGCTACTGAGTGCTGATTGGTTGTCATAGCTTCTACTGAGTGCTGATTGGTTAGCATTACTGCTACTGAGCACTGATTTGTTGGCATTACTTCTACTGAGTGCTGATTGGTTGGCAATAGTTCTACTAAGTGCTGATTGGTTGGCATTACTGCTACTGAGTGCTGATTGGTTGGCCTGACTTCTACAGAGTGCTGATTGGTTAGCTTTACTTCCACTGAGTGCTGATTGTTTGGCATGTCTTCTGCTGAGTGCTGATTGGTTGGCTGTAGTTCTACTGAGCGCTGATTGGTTGGCATTACTGTTTCTGAGTGCTGATTGGTTGCAATTACTTCTACTGAGTGCTGATTGGTTGCAGTTACCTCTACTGAGTCCTGATTAGTTGGCATTACTGCTCTGAGTGCCGATTGGTTGGCATTACTACTGCTGAGAGCTTATTGATTGGCATTAGTTCTACTAAATGCTGATTGGTTGGCATTACTTAGTTCTGATTGGTTGGCCCTACTTCTACCAGGTGATGATTTGTTAACATTACTGCTACTGAGTGCTGATTGGTTGTCATAACTTCTACTGAGTGCTGATTGGTTAGCATTACTGCTACTGAGCACTGATTTGTCGGCATTACTTCTACTGAGCGCTGATTGGTTAGCATTACTGCTACTGAGTGCTGATTGGTTAGCGATTACTGAGAGGCAGTTCTGCTCGCTAGAACTTCTCTGGTAGTCGATAACGAAGGCAACCCGTGCTGTTCTGGGATTTGAGCTCCTTTGTGCGTTTTTCAGGCTTTTCCGACAGACAGGGAAGACGGAAACAGAGCGAGAAGAGAGGGAGCGCTCTCTCACTTCTCTTTCATGAGCAACGGCCCTGCTGGGACGCGGCTTTCTGTTCTTTGTCGCTTTGATGCGAACGCTTTCCTTTATAGAGAGGAAGATGAGAAGAGGATGGAGAACTTTGACAGGGCTGCAGAAGCGGAAATGGTGGAAATGCTCAATAAGCAGAACTGCAGAATGAGCTTTATTTCAAAATGTGATTATTCCATACCGAGAAAGTGGGCAATAAAAGCGAAGAGTAGTCAAAAAATTTGGGACTTCGTTACCTGAATAATGTTAGCTGTTACTATACAGAGCTTGATTTTGTTGTCTCCATGCTAAGCTAACGAGTTAGCTAACATTCACGGCTCAAATCAGAAGAATAGGACAAATGAGCCTTACATCACAACAGCAAAGAACTTACTTCTGGGTGGATAACGCAGGTAGTGCTGCACTGGAACTACAGGATTTGTACTAATCCTGAAAGTTATTTTGATATATGATTATATTAATTAATTTAATATATATTAAAATAAGTCCACATTTGATTTTAGTTTGTAAAACTGCACCGTCTCACTGAGGGAACGTACACATCAGCAGATGGGACTGAGACTGAGACGGTTCTTGGAGACACTCATCAGAGTGAAGTTTTATTGAAAGAGAGGAACAGAGAGAGAGAGAGAGAGAGAGAGAAACAGACAGACAGACAGAGAGAGAGCGTGAGAGAGAGAGACAGACAGACAGACAGACAAAGAGAGAGTGTAAGCGAGAAAGAGAGACAGACAGACAGACAGATAGAGAGAGAGAGAGAGAGCGTGAGAGAGAGAGCGAGAGAGAGAGAGAGAGCGTGAGAGAGAGAGAGAGAGAGAGGGAGAGACAGACAGACAGATAGAGAGAGAGAGCGTGAGAGAGAGAGAGAGGGAGAGACAGACAGACAGACAGACAAAGAGAGAGTGTAAGCGAGAAAGAGAGACAGACAGACAGACAGATAGAGAGAGAGAGAGAGAGCGTGAGAGAGATAGAGAGAGAGAGCGTGAGAGAGAGAGGGAGAGACAGACAGACAGATAGAGAGAGAGAGCGTGAGAGAGAGAGAGAGAGGGAGAGACAGACAGACAGACAAACAGACAGACAGATAGAGAGAGAGAGAGAGAGAGAGCGTGAGAGAGAGAGAGAGAGAGAGCGTGAGAGAGAGAGCGAGAGAGAGAGAGAGAGCGTGAGAGAGAGAGAGAGAGAGAGGGAGAGACAGACAGACAGATAGAGAGAGAGAGCGTGAGAGAGAGAGAGAGGGAGAGACAGACAGACAGAGAAAGAGAGAGAGAGAGAGGGAGGTAAAGGTAAAGGGGTTTGATTACTGTAACATCTCCTCTGGGGCTAAAAATGATTCAGTGTAAAATCCAGAGAGAGCAGAACTTTAATTAGATCATCCTGCAGCACCCACATATACTCTCTCTCTCTCTCTCTCTCTCTCTCTCTCTCTCTCTCTCTCTCTCTTTCTCTCCCACTGTCTTTCTTTCTTCTCACTCTATTCTTCTGTTTCTCTGTAGGTTTAGTGCACTGAAAGCCTCTTTTTCCTCAGTCTTTAATGTCTTTTGTTAACTGTGCTTCATCTGATGAAGTTCAAGTGATATTTTTAGTCTTTTATTCTGCTGTTTTACAGTGAATCACACTGTAAGTACTTTAATTCAAGCCTGTGATATGAATGATGGAGCTGTTTAGGCTGTTGGCTGTTTTAGCCTATTACCTAGCTGACCAGCCTGGTTCTTAAGAGCATAAATTGCCAGCCCCTCAGTTTAAACAAAAAAGGGGTTCCCACTTCAGCTGTACACTCGGTGGTCAATGCGAGCAGCTTTAGAGTCAGAGATTATTTCAGTAACAGCAGAAGTTCAGTTGTTTGCGTATACCGTGGATTTGACAACGGCTTCGAATGCAGCTGTCAATCAGATTTTAGGACCGGAACTATTTGTATTATAAAAAAGGAAGTAGGGAAGGAAAACATTAACCATAATGGACGTTAATGTAAGGAGACGTAATTTGTGTTGGTCCATTCCTCATGAAATGTTGACAATTGAAAGATTTTGAATGGTGTAAAAAACTGGTAAGTAGAGGTTTTGATATAACAGCAGTGATATAAATAGATCTTGTAATGGTATATTGTTTTTGACAGTTTATAACACAACAGCAATTTTTGATACGCTGCACCTGCCATAGCGGTGATATAAATAACTCGTCAACTGAAAGGTCAGGAAACGATCTGGAGCGTCCAGCCGTATCGGGACGCCTCGTTCCCTCCTGCAGGCGGATTCACGCAGTTCTCACACATGGCCAGGTTCTCTGGGCAGAGGGTGCACATCAACTTTAAGCCACTTTTACCCCCAGTCCCACCCTTCAGCCACTGCGGTGAGCAACAGCACAGCTGACCTCAGATCAGTCCTTAAGGTCACCTCCTGCCTTCAGCGCTTTCTCTGAAGCTGACACCACCAAAAAACGTCTCACTGTCTGGCAGAGCCGAGACAGAAATGTCACTCACCACAGCCCTGGAGACACAACAGGAAGGCGACAGTCTTTTCTTCAGAAACCTTTTTTTAGATATACCCTGTCTGTCAAAAGTTTGGGGACAGGGATTTTCTCCTGTTACAGGGGAAGTCCATAGATTTTGCGAAATTTCTGCATAGTTGAGAGGTAAACAGTCTTTCAGAGTGGTTTGATGTGTAGTGGTTCATTATAGAGAGGTTTCTTTATAGTGGTGGTGATAGAAACCAGGGGTCACCATATCCACAGCACAAATATAGCCATTTTATTTACTATCCAAAACCACTGGTGAACAAGTGCAATTTTCAAATTGCAAGAGCTGCAATTTTAATTATAGCCTACATTATCAACACTGTTCCTTACTTAGGGAATATTAACCTAATATCAGAGCTTTTGAACCGTGTGTAGATGAGTTAAACCAATCAGAAGCAACCAAACACCTATATGCTGTGAAGTCACAACCACACTAACTGGCAGTCTGGTGTGTTGAGTGTCCAAGCCTAAACCAGAAAAAGTGGATGTTCTGGTCTTCTTGGCCAAAGTAACAGCCCTGGAGTTCAGTTTATAGAAATAATCGCAATTTAAATTGCAATCACAATATTAGAAAAATCGCAATTAGATATTTTTCCCAAATCGTTCAGCCCCAGCCAGCTGGGTATTTGATGATTCTTGATAGTGTATGGTCTTATTCTTCCCGTTCAGCATGCACCTATATACCTACGTTGGTATCAGAGTACCCTCTGGAGGCTCTAGTACAGGGGTCGGCAACATGCAGCTGTTTAACTGTCCTGTTGCGGCTCCACAGCAAAATGAGATGTTTAGGTAAAAATAAAATAATCCTCCTTTACAGTAAAATAAAGCTCTGCTGATCGTTCAACACAGTTTAACTATAAATGGTCTTAAACTCTGGAGTTAATGTAGAACTGCTAATTCACCCTTTAACCCTGAAGATCAGCGCAGACTGCTGGTCACTGTAGCAATTTCAACAACAATCTCGTCTAGCTAGTAGCTAACAAAAAGACAAAGAGAAAGACTTAAGATAAATATCGATGATTTGGAGACAATTGGACTGATTTGCATTTATAATGAGAAACTGTCAAACACTAAAAAAGCGAAGCCGAAGTCAGTTTCTCATTCGGCAGCTTCTTATTTGAATTTTCCCGTTCCACCTTAAATGGTGCAGCAGTTACATTCTGCCGCGTCAGGCGCCATTTAAGGTGGAACGGAAAAATTCGAACAAGAAGCTGGTGAATGAGAAGCGATCTCAGCTTCATAAAAAAAACATTAAAATATTTTAAACATTGAAAGATATTTTTACACGAAAGTATTCTGCTTTTGTTTCCTGCTGGAGATGTGAGAAAAGCAGCTATAGTTGAGCTAAACCTTAAAACAGAGCTGAATGTGGGTGGAATTGGTTATGTCTAAATTGGGGAGAAAATTGGGAAAAAAATAAATAAAAGTATAAATATAGTACAAGAATGTGCTGACAAAATGTACTGTATTGCGGTGTCACTCCACCTCACTGTAAGTAGTTCCGGTTTTAAAAGAGAACAAATGTTTATGTTTGGCTGTTTTAGGTTCATTCGTACAAAAAACAGATCCTGAATATGGGAGGAGTGGTGGGTTTTTCCAGAGTAGTCACTGTGTTTGTTGCTGTTTTCAGAAAATTAAAAGTGAAGCTGCGTTATGGACATTAACCTCGAGTCATCTCGAGTTTCTCCTAAGAACCCCGAACATTACAGTATTTTGCAGTTCACCTTTATTGATAACCAAAAAAAAATTAATATCAAAACCCCAAAATTAAAAAACAAGTACCTGCCCAACGAACGACTATCTGAATAGTTGAATATTTGGGTCCATCCCTAGACCTTTCCTCAACAGACATTGTCCCAGAGCAACACTGAGAGGAACCAAGACTCAAAACAGGGAACCTCATCTCCTCTGGGCTGCAACAGACAGCACAGTTAGGATACACGTAGCACAAATTCATAAGAAAGATAAAACAGAGGCACTGGGATCATACAGAGGAAAGATCTGGGAGACACACCAGCAACCAATGGCTTAAGAGATGAGAACATGTTGGGGTAGAACCTCAATATGAGAGAAAGGCAGGAACTTCCAGAATTGGGCTTAGAAGTTCATGCAGGGATTGCAGTAGTAAAACTCATGACACATGCAATGGTCGACTCTTCATTGAAATCTCTGGAGCATCTAGATAAAGCAGCTTTAAAGCACTCAAGTAGACCCAGCCATGCTGATTTGAGACCATTTTGGCCTTGGTGTGATTTAATAGTGGTTGATTTTGGGATTTTAGAAAGTTTGCAACTTTGAAATGACCCTCAAATCGCCGTAACTGCACTTATCAGCGAAGGCGCTGTGGTTTTGCCAGGCCCAAAACCTTTTAGCACCGCTGACTCGTACAGACGGCCCTGGCTTATTGGTGCAGTGAAAAACCCTGCTCTCCATCAGAACGCTCACTAAACATGGAGCGGCCTTAGATAAGCAAAGGTGTTCAGCATCGAGTGGACAGAGAGAGAGAGAGAGAGAAGATCGATGATAAGAAGCGTAAATAAAAAATGGTCTCCAGCACTTCAGGGAATTGATGGGCTTTACAGCTTTAAAATTCTCTCCATGCTTCGGGGGGAAAAAAGCACGGATGAAAAATGGATGCAGGTTGTAATATTGATGTTTCAGTGCCATAAACACAGCATTCTCTTCTCTCACACAGTGATTCTCTTCTTTTGCTCATTTGCTCCCTGTTTTCGCCAGTTTTCCTGCAGGCTAGGTTGCTGTTTAGGCCGCTGTGGGTTGAGATTTGAACCTGTTTGTGGTGTTTGGCCAATACTGTAGAGCTCTGTTGTGGTGGTTGAGGAATATTAGGGGCAATATGGCAAATTTCAGAGTGAATGAGTTCTCTGGTAAAGGAACCATATCACTGTTGTCATAAGAAAACCTTGTATCTCCAAAGTGGTAAACTTTACAGAAAAAGAAAAAACCTACTTTACTTTTAATGTAAGTCAATGGAACCAGATTTTTTTCGAAGTCATTTTGGGCCATTTCTTTCCATTCATCATGAAATTTATACACAATGTACAGAACAACAGGTATTTTCAAATTATGACGTCAAAATGGAGATAACAGGTTTTCATCCGAAAGCAGCGATATGTACCTGTATTGTGTGGACTGTTGGCAGAATTTTCTGTTTATCAAGGCTCCCTCATTCAAAAATCATCTGTTCACAACTTAATAAATGAATTAATTTAAAATATATAGGCAGTCAGACGTACTTGCTGATACATCTTTTTGCCAGCTGCTCAGTTACAAAAGGCTCAGTTTATGTTTTTCCTATCTTTTATACACTGAGATCCAGATGTCATACAATGATTACAATGTTTAACTTTCCAGTTTGCTTTGTAAACAGCCTTTTTTTAACCCTTGTGTAATGTTAATCTGTTCGTTACTCAGTGATCTGTTGACCCACAGCATAACAATCTATGTAAAAATACCAGATGTTTAAAATATCACAAGTGTCCAATGTAGGGTTCTCCTTTAGCAGCTGTAGCCAGTCAGCAGCCTGTCCATGTTGGTCACCCTCACACACACACACACACACACACACACACACACACACTGACAGCAGGCCATGTAGGAGTGAAGGACACAGCACCTCCACACTTTTACTCCCCGCGGGTTCACCCAACACCACATGTGTAATATAAATGTGTGGGGGGGTGAACAGAGTGAAGACCCTGAAAATGGGATAGTTTATATGTTCTTCACAGAAAATGAGCAAAGGCCAAGAATCTGTAATAAATTGCATATTTTTTTCTTTTCGTAAACATTGAAAATGGGTCCCACAGACCCCAACACCACACAAGGGTTAATACGATTACCATTAACAGAATGCTGATTTCCGCTAGCACCCCTATGGGATATCATACTGAGCTTTGGCTTAAATACGATATTTGAAACATGTCACCGACATTTGTATGAAATATTTTTATTTATATAGTTTTACAGTGACTTTTTCAGTAAAGGCCAAACATTAAAGCCCTTCTCTGAATATTATCGGAGGAGTCTGTTAGCCTGTTATATATCTGCTGTACTGTTTAACGGACTGTAATGAGGGCGGAATATAGACAACATAGAGCAGCGTAGACCAGTTACAGTGAGCCTTAACATCCAGAAGTCTCATAATATTTTTAACAAGCTCTTTTGGGTAATTGGTGCTGAGCATGTGAGGGAGCATGTTGGAGTCCACAGTCCATTCCGAGAAAAAAAAAAAACTGAGATAGAGAAAAATGATACAGTAATTACAGACATAATGATAATTAAGGGACTTTACTTTGTACGCTTACACACAATGTTTGTAAAAATCCCATTCCCTTATGGCAACTTATGCTACTGTTGGTGAGTAATATAAATGTAACAAGTAAAATATGTTTCCAAAGCAGCAAAGTAATATTTGAATGTTATTGCAAACCTCAAATGCAAATGAAACAGAAAGGGATGGTTTATAAATTCAACCTGACCTGTATTTAAATAAAAAAACAGTGCAAAGGCAATATATTTAATGTTTTATCTTATCAGCTTCATTGTTTTGTAAATGTACGCTCATTCTGAATGTTCCAAAAAGTTTAGACAGGGGTTATGTAAGATGAAAAACCTTGTGAAATGTTCAAAAACATCATAAAGAGCTGATGCAGTCATGCTTGAGTATAAAAGAAGCATCCAGGAAAGGCAAGGTTGTTTATGAGCAAGGATGTGTTGACACTCATCACTTTGCCAAGAATGTGTCTGTAAAGAAACAACATTCCTCAACAAGTGATTACAAGCATTTTAGATATTTCTCTACACTGAATAATATGGCCAAAAGATTGAGGAAATCCAGAGAAACCTCCGTGCATGAAGGACAAGGCACTAAACCATACCTGAATGCTTGTGACCTTCGATGCACAGGCAGCACTGCAGTAAAAACCTGCGTGCTTCTGTGATGGATATGACCCTATGGGCTCGGAGATACTTTGAAAAATAATTGTCAGTAAACTCCATCTGCCGCTGCATCCACAATTGCTGGTTATGACACAGCACAGAGAAAGCCATACTGAACAGCATACAGAAACGCCGCCGACTTCTCTGGGCTCGAGCTCAGCTGATGTGGACTGATACAGTGGAAACTTGTATTGTGGTCCGATGAGTCAACTTTAGATTGTTCATAGAAATAGAAATACCCTGTATGGTTGCACAGCTGAGGACTTCTTCAGAAAAGAGGAATGTTTATTAAATGTCAAAAGAAAAGGTGATGTAAGACAGTGGTAAACATGTTCCCGTTCCAACTTTTTTTAAACGTATTGCAGGCATCAAATTTGGAATGAGGGAATATTTGCCAAAAAAAAAAAAATAGTTTATAAGCTAAAACATCAAACATCATGAATAGTGAATTTACAAATCACTGCTGTTTTTTATTAGCATTTCAAATATTCTCTCAACTTTTTTGTAATTGAGGTTTGTATGAGAGTCGTCACATATGTATTAAATGAAAGAGGAGCATTACTTAGAGGCTGTTCTTCATTGACAGTTGCAGATTTATCTGTGTGTCTATGTAAAACAGGCTCACGAGCGGTTTGAGGAGCCGAAGCTGGAGGCTGTGAGGGACAATAACGTGGAGCTGGTGCAGGACATCCTGAAAGACCTTACGTCCCTCACCAACCACAGCCAGACCGCACACGAACTCGCCTGCATACTCAGAGAGCCACACTTCCAGGTACAACCCGACAAACCCACACACACACATCCGTGCTTTGAAACCAGCATAACCCACCATGCTCTATTCTGATTGGTTCGCAGTCACTACTGGAAACACATGACTCTGTGGCCTCCAAAAGCTATGAGACTCCGCCCCCCAGCCCCTGTGCCTTCATGGACCCTGCCCTTAACAACCAGCCCGTCCCCCCTGATGCGGTCAGGATGGTCGGCATCCGCAAAGTTTCTGGAGAACACTTGGTAACCTAGATTCATTTTAATATAGGCTACGCAGGAAAGACCTACAGGCATTATAAGCAATCACAGTACAGAAACAGTTTATTGCCATGAAGGGCATTTTATCATATTCAATTTTTAATTCATATTTAATCTTCAATCACTGCAGATACATATTTAAAATAGGCTTAATAAGAGTGACATTTAGGCCTTATAAGCGTTCACACAGTTTATAGCTCTGAAGAGTGAATGAGACATATTAGAGAAGTGATATGAACGATATTTTAATCATATTCATTTTCATCTTCATACCAGATCGGTGCTGAATTTATAAGCATAACTGTTTATGACCATAAGCTATAATAATTTTGTAATGAATTAAATTTTTGTTTTCCTATCAGATTAATATTTAATATAGGCTAAGAGTGACATAGAGGTGTTGTGACAGTTTATGACCCATGATTCAGGTAATTCTTGCTGCCTTGTCTACATTTTCAGGGCGTGACGTTCCGTGTGGAGGGGGGTGAGCTGGTGATTGCGCGGATCCTGCACGGAGGAATGATTGACCAGCAGGGCCTCCTGCATGTAGGTGATGTCATCAAGGAGGTGAACGGCAAGGAGGTGGGAAATGACCCCAAAGTGCTGCAGGACATGCTGAAGGAGGCCAGCGGCAGCGTGGTGCTCAAAATCCTCCCCAGCTACCAGGAGCCACACACGCCCCGCCAGGTCAGCAGAGTACATACATGTGAAGTTTTGGACTATATATATTGTCACTGTCCAAAGAAAAACATCTGTCTCCAAAATAGTAACTTTACAGGAGAAGGCAAAAATATTCTTAACTTACTGTGCAAGTTAATGGAAAGAAATTTTATTCCAAGCAATTTTGGAACATTTCTATTGGTCCATTAATCTTGAAATTTTCACACAGTGTGTAAAATATATACACCAATCAGGCATAACATTATGACCACCTCCTTGTTTCTACACTCATTGTCCATTTTATCAGCTCCACTTACTATATAGGTGCACTTTGTAGTTCTACAGTTACAGACTGTAGTCCATCTGTTTCTCTGCATACTTTGTTAGCCCCCTTTTACCCTGTTCTTCAGTGGTCAGGACCCCCATGGACCCTCACAGAGCAGGTACTATCTGGGTGGTGGATCATTCTCTGCACTGTAGTAACACTGACGTAGTGGTGGTGTGTTAGTGTGTGTTGTGCTGGTCTGAGTGGATCAGACACAGCAGTGCTGCTGGAGTTTTTAAACACCTCAGTGTCACTGCTGGACTGAGAATCGTCCACCAACCAAAAATATCCAGCCAACAGCGTCCTGTGACCACTGATGAAGGACTAGAGGATGACCAACACAAACTGTGCAGCAGCAGATGAGCTATCGTCTCTGACTTTACATCTACAAGGTGGACTGACAAGGTAGGAGTGTCTAATAGAGTGGACAGTGAGTGGACACAGTGTTTAAAAACTCCAGCAGCACTGCTGTGTCTGATCCACTCAGACCAGCACAACACACACTAACACACCACCACTACGTCAGTGTTACTACAGTGCAGAGAATGATCCACCACCCAGATAGTACCTGCTCTGTGAGGGTCCATGGGGGTCCTGACCACTGAAGAACAGGGTAAAAGGGGGCTAACAAAGTATGCAGAGAAACAGATGGACTACAGTCTGTAACTGTAGAACTACAAAGTGCACCTATATAGTAAGTGGAGCTGATAAAATGGACAATGAGTGTAGAAACAAGGAGGTGGTCATAATGTTTTGCCTGATTGGTGTATATATATATATATATATAGTTCATTGAGTTCAACAACTATGCAAATGCAAGTCATGTCCAAATATTGTACTGTTTTCTAGGTATTTTGACTTATTTGTTAAAAATCAGTTGCTTACCATAGCAGAGTGAAAACATCAGTGCGTCCAAAATCTCCTTTTAAGACCCTACATGTATTATAAATAAAGGCCATTCTGAAAACCCCTTAACATGTTCTATTGGCTCCATTAGACGAATAGCGCTTGGACCCCGATGGTTGCCACTTGTGGTAATTTAGCTCTCAGCAGTTACACCAGTCCACAAAAATAAACGTCTTCTATCAATTTCACACATAAAATAAACACATTATGCACATTTACACATTACACATTAACCTTTTTGTCACCCACCATTTGAAAGCTACTGAATGAAGAAGAAAAAATAAAACCGACAGTATCTATGGTATATAGTATCTATGGGTTGGCTGAATAATGACCGTGAATTGCTGCTGTGATGTGTTCACGGGGAGGAGGGATTCTCTCTCACAGATCTCTGTTTGCAGAGGTCGGCCCCCCACTTTCTGAAAACTACAGACTCATCAAATCTACACAGTTCACACGATCGGCATATTCAGCATTCAAAGCAGCGAATATCACTGAAGGCGACGTGTTTTCATGCACGATACAAGTTTGGAAACGAAAGCAGGAGTGCAGTGTTTGGGGTTTTTCATGGCTGATTCTGATTCTTATTTCTTTCACTGCCAAACTGGCTGATGTCCAAATATTTGGGTGATTTTTATTAGTCTTTTTTAATCAGAAGCTCACACTCTGTGGGCTAAATGAACAAAAGAAACACACCGTCACATTTTTAGTGCTTTTTTTTAGCCAGTCTGCAACACAACAGGGTGATTCAAAAAGATTCATCTGATTTCAAAATGATTTATTTCACTTGTAAATCATTACAGGACGATGCAGTGAACTGTAAATGGTTTAAATGAGGATGAAGTTGATTATGTAATTTTACAAGTGCTCAATATGAACCTCCTGTCGCTGCACTCACGGCTCTTTCAGTGTGTTTTCGGAGATGATCCAGTGTTGTTGGGAGTGGCACATAAACAGAATCCTTAACGTTCCCCCCACAAAAAAATTCACACGGCGTGAGATCTGGTGATGCTGGTGACCTTTCTCTTGAAACTGTTGGTACCAATGACGAATGCTCTGAGACCTCCTCTTTCAATTGGATTGTGATTGGTTCCTATGCGCCTCACGGTTGTAAAAATAAATCGGATGAATCTTTTGGAATCACCCTGTATTTGTTCTTTAATGGCCCAAACTGGCATTTTAATATTTTGTCGTTTTAAATCAGCTGCCTATTTAAGTATCATTAATCAAATAAAGTGCTGCGTTGACAGTAAGAGGCAGCTGGCTTTTTAATACAATAAGTCATGTATAATAATGCTATTACAATGCTGGTACAGGTGTAGCAGCACTCAAATACACGGAATGCACTTACCTGTTATTTACACCCTAGAATTGCAACACAGATCTGCCAAAATAAAACAATACATTTCTGCCAATTTAATTTTTTAATTCAAAATCTGATCTTGGCCGATTGTGATTGTGCATCCCTAAACAACAGGTTTTATTTATTTATGGCGTTAATATTGGCGCCCATTTTGGTCATGTTTTTTCTCTTAGGCTGAAATTTCACAGTCCTTTAGTTTGGAGTCCTGAGCTGGATTAGAGATGGGTAGTGTTGCCTAAAGTCAAACTCAAGTTAAATTATCTATACTTGGGTAAAATAATGAGTAAAAGTAAAAGTACTCTGTTTACTGCTTATATGATACAGTGAAAACCTGCCACACACACATTCTCTAAGCCATTTATCCTTCTGGGTCGCAGGGGGTGCTGGAGCCTATTCTAGTGGTCATTGGGTGGAAGGCAGGATATACCCTGGACAGTCGCCAGTCTATCGCAGGGCAGACAGACAGACATAACCTGCCACCTTAGCATGTAATATAATTGATGCACCTGCTTGTATGTGTACATATTCGATATTTTACAGCGAAGCTATCCATTTTATGAAGGCCAATTCAGAGCTCATGAAGAAACACTAAAACGTCTGTTGAAGGCACCAAAGAAGCAGTGCAGAGAGGAGATTCTCTCGCGTCTTTGGTCTGCACTGTTTTTTTATTTAAAACAGTGAAAAATAAATCGGAAATGAAATATCTTACGGCAGCAGCCTTTTTGGGTTAACTTTGAGAAGTTTGTGTTGGAACGGATGAGCTCCGGCAACATTTGACCAAAAAAAACTCTTCACAAACTGTCCCCTGCTGCTGGGACGCAAGTTGGCTAGCTCAGCTTTTTAAATCGTTATTTTCGGTACCAAAACATTTCAGATACTGCCAGCTTTGGACTTTTTGCATGCTGGGACATTTCGCCAAGGCTTGGCATCACTCGCCTTGGTAGGAAGCCCATAAGAACGTCCAAGCGTGGTTCATTTCATGAAAATTTCTTGGAACTGTAAACCTCTCAGTGGACCTCTCTGTAACAGAAGCGAAGCCCCCGTTTAAAGTAATAGTTCAGCAACAAACTAATTGTACACAGTTTTTCCCTTAGCTCAAGCGCTGATGGTCAGCCAAGATGTTTCGCATATGTGGTTTTCGTCTTTAGTTTTGCTCTAGAGCTGCATAAGAAGTGGCAGCATAGCTAAAAGAGTAGTAGCAGCCATCTTGAAGGCTTTATACGTTTGTCTATTCTTATCTAAAGTAGCATGTCATACAGCAGGCATGTCACACTGGGGACCTTCCAGGCCAAAGTGCTGCGGAGATCAGGGTTTACCCTCATCTTACGCTCTCAATTCAGTTCATGAAGGCCTTGCTAATTAGCTGATGAGCTAATTCAGGTGTGTTTAAGGAGGCGTCACATTGCTGTTCTTCAATTATGTCACACTACAAGGCCTGTTCATGGTTCCCCACGCTCATTTTCAGGCCCGACGCTGGAAATTTGTCATCTGCGGCGAAATCGTGTCAAAATCAGGCTGAATTCATGTAGACTGATCCTGACATTGCTGACTACTGATGAATGGCGTAGAGGGGAGCAGTATGTAGACCACTTGTTGAGGCCTTATAACGTGCCAGAAAGGCCTACATTGCTTACATTAGAATGTTATCATTATTGTTAGTGGTAGCAAAGTCCTTATAAGAAAATCAGTACGCTCAGCTGCCATCTTGGCAACGCCACCAGGCAGTTATTTCCACTCAAACAAGATGAGACTGCTGTCTCTCTGAATGAGGAGAGACAACCTAAAACAAAACAACCTAAAAAAAATTCCGATTTCAAACAGATTTGAGATCACTGATCAAATCTGACAATAGTCTCTTAAATAGTTTGTAGCATTTGGGTTAACATAATGCACAAAAACACTCCATAACCGAGGGAAGCTTTTCCACTTGTGGCTTTATCAGCAACCTGATTGGCTCTATTTATTGAAGAGCAGAACTTTCTCTGGAAAATTTAGGGAGATGACCACATAGCTGACGTTACGTATTGCTAACTCTGATTGGTACTTTGGCAGATAATAGTCGTGAAAATGAGTACAAAGAGGCTTGAAGTCTGTGGTAACTACGTCTTGCTATTCCTAAATCCTTTGAGCTGTCAAACACGCTGTACCTTATTATGGCAAATCAAATTAAGTTTTGAGCTCCATAATTTGTTTTTTTATTTAATGTCTGTGAAATATTTATTCGTTTTATAAAAATATAATAAAAACTGCTTGGGGGGAATTTTCCATACACTTTTGCCTCAGTGCTTCGTAGCAACATTGCACTGGAGTACGGGGGGCCGTGGTTGCCATGGTGACAAGATTTCGGCTCTCGCACTCCCTTACCCATCCTTCCTTCCATTTCCCCTAGTTTTTTTTTTATTATTTCTGCTTTTCTTCCTCTCCCCTCCCTAGCTGACAGCCTTCTGCCCGGCACAAACGTCATTCAGTTCTGTTTAGCCATTGCACACCGAAGCACAGTGAGACTGTTAGCGAGTGTATCTGTGGACATGAATGTGTAAAGGTGTGTTTATAGCTAATAGTGTGTGTATATGTGGTGATGTACCGACCAGTGGTTTAGCCAGAGTCTCATTTAGGAGGGCCTGGTTACAGGTTGAGGGGACCAGGCCACAAGTATTAAAAGAGCCCAAATCATGGAAAAATATTTGTCTTGCTTTTTTATTTAAAAAAGAGTTTGACGTAGTACACCGGTCAGGCGTAACATTATGACCACCACCTTATTTCTACACTCAATGTCCATTTTATCAGCTCCACTTACTATATAGGTGCACTTTGTAGTTCTACAGTTACAGACTGTAGTCCATCTGTTTCTCTGCATACTTTGTTAGCCCCCTTTTACCCTGTTCTTTTGTGGTCAGGACCCCCATGGACCCTCACAGAGCAGGTACTATTTAGGTGGTGGATCATTCTCAGCACTGCAGTAACACTGACGTGGTGGTGGTGTGTTAGTGTGTGTTGCGCTGGTCTGAGTGGATCAGACACAGCAGTGCTGCTGGACACCTCAGTGTCGCTGCTGGACTGAGAATAGTCCACCATCCAAAAATATCCAGCCAGCAGCGTCCTGTGGGCAGCGTCCTGTGACCACTGATGAAGGACTAGAGGATGACCAACACAAACTGTGCAGCAGCAGATGAGCTATCATCTCTGACTTTACATCTACAAGGTGGACTGACAAGGTAGGAGTGTCTAATAGAGTGGACAGTGAGTGGACACAGTGTTTAAAAACTCCAGCAGCACTGCTGTCTGATCCACTCGTACCAACACAACACACACTAACACACCACCACCTTATCAGTGTTACTGCAGTGCTGAGAATGACCCACCACCCAAATAGTACCTGCTCTGTGAGGGTCCATGGGGGTCCTGACCACTGAAGAACAGGGTAAAAGGGGGCTAACAAAGTATGCAGAGAAACAGATGGACTACAGTCTGTAACTGTAGAACTACAAAGTGCACCTATATAGTAAGTGGAGCTGATAAAATGGACAATGAGCGTAGAAACAAGGAGGTGGTCATAATGTTATGCCTGACCGGTGTATGTAAACATTGTTAAAGTTTCCAACCATACCGTTCACTCCATATTCCATACAGTCCATATGCAGAAACTAAGCTGCAAAAGTCTGTGGGGCTTGGTTGCTAGATGGGGTGATGAGGTGGCGTAGGCCACCCAGGCCCCTCTATAGTCTCCCCCTTGGTACAAAAGGGTGACTACGGAATAAATGAGCAGTGAGACATAACAAGTTCAGGTGGTCTGTGCTCTGTGGTGTATAAAAATTCTAATCAGGTTCAATATGACCTCAGTCTGTTTGTGTGTTTTTGTGTGGGTGCTCTCTCAGGCCTTTGTGAAGTGCCACTTTGACTACGACCCGGCTCATGACAACCTGATCCCCTGTAAAGAGGCCGGCCTTCGGTTCAGCAGCGGAGACATCCTGCAGATCTTCAACCAGGAGGACCCCAACTGGTGGCAGGTCTGTATGTGTGTACAGCTCTGTGCTGCCTTTCCTATATTTAATTTCCTGTTAAAATGGCCATTAAGAACAAGGTATTCATTTTTCAGGGGATATTTCTGAGATTAGCTGTAAGTCTTTCAAAACTGAGAGGAGAAAATCAAGCTGCTTCAGATCTGAAAACATCCACAGGTGTTTCTGTCCATCCTTCCACTGTGAGAAGACCACTCAGCGCTATGGGTCTGAAAGGATGTGTAGCTGTTCAAGAAGAACCTCACTGAGAAAAGGAGACGGACACACCAAACAAAGAAGTTGAACAATGGACTGACCACCCCAGAGTCCTTCAGTTGTTTAGAAGCAGAAAACCAACTTCTAAGACTGAACTTTAAAGATGTGGAAAATTATCCCCACAGATTTCTTTCAAAGACTGAAAGCGAGTCTCCTGCAAAGAATGGAAAGGCAAATTGTGGACATAATAAATACTGAAAATCTGATATATGTAGTTGTTGAGGTATAAATCCTGTAAAATATAGGTTTTAATTTTTTTTACATGCTATAATAATGGTAGTAGTAGAAGTAGTTCATAGGCATGTCTAGCCCCTTTTTAGGCTCAGGCACCCCTAAATTGAGTCCTAGCACCCCTAAAAATAAGAGTAAAAAGTCATTTTTTGTTGTTTTTCTGAGAAACGGAAGTTCCACCACTTTCTCTCTCCTACCCTTCCCCAACCCGCTCTCCCCGAAGCTGTGCAGTAGCTGCACTGATCACACACACACGCATGCGTTAGAGCCAGTTACAGTATGACTGTGTGGTCTGGTGGCTCCAGTAAGCAGCGCAGACGAGGATTTCTTATCACTCAGCACCAACACATTAAAATCATTAGCAGCAGTCCTCATTTCTGCTGCACTGAATCACAGATCACTCTTTATGTTGTTATAGGTAGGAGTTAGCTATCCAGTGCAAGCTGATACTGCAGGTTGTCAATCAATGACCGTCCACTGTTTGAATTAGAATAAGAGAAGCTAGCTGTTGTGCCGTTGGTCGGCCTGTGTGTTGATATAAAAGCTGAGGTGCTACACTGGTGCTGTCTGTAGGGGGGTAGGGGGGTGCTGGTCTCATTGGGTGACAGGCACCCCTAAAGCTCTGATCCTAGAATCGCCCCTGGTGTAGTTAATGGCCGTTTTGACTGGAAGTTCTCTGACTTTTGCACAGCACTGTGCGTATGTGACAGAGAGTAATGTGTGGTTGCTCCTTTAGCAGTAGTGTCCTCACACAGCAGCATCCTCTGTTATTGATGTTAGCTCCTCTTTAAACCATCAGTTTGCGTATTTGTTGTCATTGGTTAATTGGTCAACACTGTCACTGACTCACTTGGTCCTGCTTTACCTTACGGAGTCAATAAGCTAAGGGTTCATTTAACCGTTAAACACTGAAATGTCATTACAGTTAAGAAGAGACCATTTCTGATGAAATATGCAGCGTGTGGTTAACAAAACAATCGCCAGTTATGTTTTGGGTCCACAAACTTTCGAGGGTGGTGTTGAACGTTGGTGCATCTCTGTTTGCGCTGCAGGCGTGTCATCTGGAGGGCGGCAGTGCGGGACTGATCCCCAGCCAGCTGCTGGAGGAGAAGAGGAAGGCCTTCGTGAAGAGAGATCTGGAGCTCAGCACTGCAGGTACGAGCACAGCACTGCTCTCATCTGACCACTAGATCCGGCTCCACTTGCGGTCAAAAAGAACTGCTCAACGGTGTCGATCACTGATAGACGCCAACAAACGAATGCAAACATAATAGACCAAGAATTTTCATTCTTAGTAATAGAGGTGTGGACTCGAGTCATATGACTTGGACTCAAGTCAGGCTCAAGTCATGAATCTGATGACTTGAGACTCCACTTTGACTTGATCACCAATGACTTGGACCTGAGTGTCATGACTCTCGGAAAGACTCGAGACCCAAAGTGGAAGAAACGTGGAAGGTATCTGACCGCAGACGAGACTCTACACAGTCACCTCCTTCTCATGCGAATGGATTCGTTTCCTGTCGTAAATGTAACGGACAGCAGCGTCCTCAAATGTCTGTCACTGTGTTTATGCTCGGCTTATTTTATTTCGAAAGACAAGAGAAGCGTTAGAGTTCAAGTTCGCCTCTGTAAGCTAGAAACAAGCGAAGCATCAAGAGCATCAACCAGAAACTTACTGGAGAAACTTACCAGGCACACCGATCATTTTCCTCATGGTAGCTAAACAAAAGAAACAGCGTCTCTGTTTGAACAATTTTGTCTGTTTCTGGAGGCAAAACAAGCGTAGCTTTCAGCACGAGGCTGAGGTTGACTTTCTATTTGCCTGCTTCTTATTTGAATTTTCCGTTCCAGCTTAAACGGTGCCGCAGTTAGACGCTGGAATGTAACTGCTCCACCATTTAAGGTGGAACGGAAAATTCAAATAAGAAGCAGGCAAATAGAAAGTCAACTGCAGCTTCGTACCTTCATTTTGCTGTCTTTTCTGTAAACTTTGTTCAGCTCGTTCGTTTTGGTTTCTGTTGTTGTCTAAATTCAGTTCAAACTTGCGGCTGTTTTTAGTTTTAGTTTAGTGCTACACAGGTTTTTATTTTAATCCCAATGCTCCCAAAAATCGTCAGAAATTATCTTCAAATATATATAATTTTTTCTAAATTAATTTTAGTAGTACTTTGAAAATTCTTTTAATGTGTAGTTGCATTACTCTTTACTCGTTATGTCCGTCATGGTTATCTGCATACCATGGATTTTGTATTTTATTGGGAAGGATAATAAATAAATAAATAAATGAATGAATGAATGAATGAATGAATAAAATACAGCCACACACTCCTAACATGCTGTCATTACAAGGCTGTTCTACTGTTACCATCATTTTTGGTGTCCAGTGTTGAACTTGAATTGAGACTCGACTGTTTTGACTTGACTCAGGACTCGAATGTCAAGACATGAGACTTTTACTTGTTACTTACAGCTTAGTGACTTGTTCTCTCACCTCTGCTTAGTAATTAATAGAATCTTATTAAATTGCATGTTTTATTAAAATGAACAGTCAGTTAATCTTAAATAGAAACACATAATGGAGCCCAAAACATAATTGCATTTGCCATAATAAGCTAACGCCCCATTCACACAGTGTTCTGAAGCAGAGGATTTCTAATGAGAACGAGGGCCACTTCTGAGTGGTCGGACACTAGAGGGCACTCTTGAGACGGTCCACAATGGGGAGCTTTTTTCGCAAAATGAAATGTAAAAACGGTCAAATATTGTCAACAGACAAAGGCACTCAACACATTTGTCAACACTGCGGTCCTCTTTTCGAACAAAGAACAGTGCATTCATGACGTCACTGAGCGCAAACAACTTCACTCAGCCAAACAGCTGATCATCTCACCAACCAATCAGCACTCATTAGCAGTAATGCTACTGTCTAAAATCCTGCTTGCTGTAGAAAAACAGAGAAGTACTGATAGATATTGATTGTCAGTATAATACATTCTTCTCCTTCTCAAAATTTTTTTTCGCATTTCGCAGACGTGTTTTTCTGTTTAGACAGTATTCAATTGACGTTTCCGCATAACCTGGGAAGAGCCGTCCTGTAGCACATTTCATTAGCATAATGTGTTTTAGCAGTCAATTAGTGTGTTTCCATGCACTTAATGATCTGATAATAAGATTTTCAGCGTGTTTACATGCACTTGGGTAACCAGATAATGGGAAAACTCCTGGTCTACTCAGTAATCGAGTTTTTGGCGACCAGCCAATAACCTCAGAGAATGAAACGTGACGTAAACTTGACGTAAACATCAAACGTCACACCTTCACTTTTACTTTACCAGAAAATGAATATACGTCATCCAGAATATTACGTTTAAATAAATTCTTTAATATTTAAATTTCTTGTATGTGGTTACTTTTTAGCATCACCCCAAAAGCGGTTTGTTGACGTCTCGCGGGTGCTGTGTTAAACGCTGTGTGCCGTTTCGGAGACAGTGGTCTGTTTTCGCACATGAGCAGACTGAGGAAAACGAAAGAAATCAGAGTAATGGTATACATCGAAGGCGTAGCCGGTGGGGTGGCCAGTGCCACCCGAGAATTAAGCATGACCACCCCCGTTATGGGGTACTATCTGTATTCTTTTTACAGCTGAATATGTGCATGTCTTAAAGGTTACCTTAGACAGTGCTACCTTGTTAGCTTCCCTAGCAAGAAAAGCCTAAATTAATAACTTCTAGAGTCTGTCTGTATGAGATGAGATGTTTTTTTCATGTTCTGATTTAATTTAATTTACTTGATTCAAATACACTATTTACTCATAAATGAATACAATATTTTACATCAACACAGCTTTGTCTTTCAGTTCACTTTCAGCAATAGTTGTATTGATGTACTGTTTTATTCAAATGGAAGTTATCGACAGATTTAGTTATGCACAGAATAAAAACATCACTTTTTATGTCATTTTAATAAAGTAACCATATTTTATTTAGCTTTTGTTCCGAGCAGTGTGCCACCCCAGTAAAATCTCTGGGCCTTTCCCATGCTAACAGCTCTAGCTACACCCCTGGTACTCCATTACTGAGCTAAAATCCAGCTCTCCTTATTGGATTTCTAGAAATCTGATAATAGCCTTAGTCTGATCTGGGAAACTGGAGTGTGCTGGTTACATGACAACTTGAATAAGCAGATAACTGCTGAAATCTGATAATGGTCATATTATTGGTGTGCATGTGCACTCAGTGCTGGCTATGGCTTCCAAATCAAGATATCTAGAAAAAGTCAGTTTGATTGGCGGTGTTGATCCGTGCCAAATAGATCCAGATTATGCATTATTGCCCGTGATTACATATCCAGGCATCTATAATTACTTTAAATACAGCTAAAAGCATACAAATCACTATAATCATATGATTATTATAAGTAATAGCTGCATATCTATGTTTGATGGGGTTAATCAGTGTTAGCTTGGTGTTAGCTTAAGTTATGTGCGCCCTCTTAGTGGTTTTAGGCATGCAGTTAGCAACATGCTAATTGGTGCTGTACACCGATCAGGCACAACATTATGACCACCTCCTTGTTTCTACGCTCATTGTCCATTTTATCAGCTCCACTTACTATATAGGAGCACTTTGTAGTTCTACAGTTACAGACTGTAGTCCATCTGTTTCTCTGCATACTTTGTTAGCCCCCTTTTACCCTGTTCTTCAGTGGTCAGGACCCCCATGGACCCTCACAGAGCAGGTACTATTTGGGTGGTGGATCATTCTCAGCACTGCAGTGACACTGATGTGGTGGGGGTGTGTTAGTGTGTGTTGCGCTGGTATGAGTGGATCAGACACAGCAGTGCTGCTGGAGTTTTTAAACACCTCAGTGTCACTGCTGGACTGAGAATAGTCCACCAACCAAAAATATCCAGCCAACAGCGTCCTGTGGGCAGCGTCCTGTGACCACTGATGAAGGACTAGAGGATGACCAACACAAACTGTGCAGCAGCAGATGAGCTATCGTCTCTGACTTTACATCTACAAGGTGGACTGACAAGGTAGGAGTGTCTAATAGAGTGGACAGTGAGTGGACACAGTGTTTAAAAACTTCAGCAGCACTGCTGTGTCTGATCCACTCAGACCAGCGCAACACACACTAACACACCACCACCATGTCAGTGTTACTGCAGTGCTGAGAATGATCCACCACCCAAATAGTACCTGCTCTGTGAGGGTCCATGGGGGTCCTGACCACTGAAGAACAGGGTAAAGGTGAATGCAGTGAGAAAAAAACATGAGCACAGTGCTGAAAGAGGCCTCGCCGAGCTCATTAATCCTTCGACTGACTGTCAGATCAACACAACTGCAACTTTTGCCTCATGCTAATGCTGATCCTGGTGTGACTCGTCTCCTTCTTGATGCTGCACAATAAAAAATAACACATCGAACATTCGCTCCTCTCAACCTCAAAGCTTTGTGAAACTAACGCTGCTCTGTTTTGTGGGGCGGCTGCTTTATGAAGCGAATGCTCATTAAGACGGCTGTGCGTTTGTCATGATGTCATTTCAATTGAGGAAAAGCTAACATCGCCCTCTACTGGCACGTGCGCAAGCTCAAGTTGATGTTAATGTATTAAAGACTTCTGTCCCTCCACTCACTACCGTAGAGGTACGTTATATACAACCTTAAAAAAGATGGTTCTTCAAGGGTTCTTTAGTATAGAAGATGGTTCTGTTTAGGACCATGAGTTTCATATAGAACCACTTCATGCTTTGCATGGTGAAATGGTTCTTCTGATTGATGGAGAATGTGTTGTATGTGGTTCAGTCTAGCACCAAAAAGGGTTCTGTTACTGTTACGATGTTAAGCTTGTAACAACGGCAGAACCCTTTTTGATGCTATATAGAACCATTTTCAAAAAGGTTCTATATAGAACCATATTACAACACATTCTCCATCAGTCTGAAGAACCATTTCACCATGCAAAGAACGCTTCAAGCACGAAATGGTTCTATGTAGAGTTAAATACATTTTCTTGGCTATAGAACCCTTGAAGAACCATTTTTTTAAGAGTGTAGGTGTTCATTTAAAGATTTTAACTCATCGTTGCTGCACGTTATCAACCTCTTTCTACTACGTTCATTGGTCCGTTTCTGACCACAGAGCTGCTATCTGGTCAACCAGCATCACCAGATCTGCATTAGACCAGCATAAATAAGCCATCTTAGCTTAGCATGGAGTTCACGCTGGTCTTTTCAGCAGGACAGTCACAGTCACAGCACAGCGGATGGTAGCGGTCAGTGTCACTGCTAGGTCAACCCAAAAATATCCAGCCAAGAGCAGCTCTGTGGTCAGAAACTGACGAATGGTGACGTGCTGGAGGACGGCTAACACAAATTATGATCAACCAGTGGGCTACAAGTCATAAAGTATGGGTTTCTAATAAAGTGGCCAGTAGAATAATAATATGTGTTACTATTTTAACCACTATTATTATCATTATTGTCTATATTACCTGAGTCTGTGCTGATGTCTGCAGGACCTCTGTGTGCAGGCATGGGGGGGAAGAAGAAGAAGAAAATGATGTACCTGACCACCAAAAACGCAGGTAACTCTTGTGTGCTGCCTGGCTGTCCTCGCTCCTTGTCTTCCTGTCCTCCAGTGTCTTCTCCGGTGTCGTTGAGTTCAAGCTGCTGTTTGTGCTGTCTGTGTTTGAGAGCTGGCCGGTGCTGCTAGCACCGCGAAACCATGTTGTTTTGTGTCTTCCACCATGTGACTACAAGGAAGGATACTGACCAGTGACCACTAATAGACCTCTGAAGTCATGCATCATTCTGTAGTCTGTGTCGGGTCTGTATTAGGAACTCCGGGTCTAAGTAGGTTTTCTCTATGGGAAAAATGAATGTCGTTTTTGAAAATTGCTGCTATGACAAAGACAAATGTTAGAAACCCTGATACATTTTGTTCTGTGTACTGAATGTCACAAGATTCTTTGATTTATAGAGGTGTTTAGTAGCCAGAAGCATTCATTTCTACACCCATGCTACAAGCAGCAAACTCTCCTGTGCATATTTCTCGGACAAACTAACATATTCACACATTGTCCACTGAGGAGAAAATACTTTTTGATGACCTGCCCTCATCAGCACCCAGTGCAACCGGCTAGCTGTAGTTGTAGCTCATCTGAAGAGGCAGCCTCAGTTATTTTTCAGTTATTTGCTGTTAACTGAAGTCTGGGCGATATTATATTTTCTCATTAAAAATCCCAATTATCGATACCCCAACAGACATGGTTCACTGCAGCTTTTACCTACTTTCTAACTTTCTGTTTTCAGTTTATGTGTTTGTTTTACTTGTTTTTATGAAAATCTTTTTTTTTAATTGCATATTGAACAGTATAATACTGAGTAACCCAACACCTTTTGAAAAAAATCACATCACCTTTTGTTTTAATAGATGTTACTTCAAATCTGTGCTCATGAGATCCTTTTAGTGCAGACTGATGGCGACTTCCATGCTAACAGTGCTCCCTGCTGGAGGAACTTCAAACTGCAACCTCTAAACGAGTGACTTCCAAAACCGACCCTTGTGATTTACCTAAAAATCGAGGAGTTTTCCGTTGTTATAACGGATTCACTCTAGAATTACTATAGATGCTTTTGGAAGAAATGTTGTCTTATACTTTTACAATTTTGGTAATTTTCATCTAAACCACCAAAACACTTTTCTAATCCCGTTTCCCGGCAGGATGTGCGGATCAGAGGAACTTGCCCTACTTTTTAGGGTTTGAGGGCTGGAGCTAGCTGCTCTAGGGTGATATATCCAGTCACTTTAGTTTGGTTGTTTTGCCAAGTCACACTGAAGCTAGTTGAAGTTGCACGTTAACATTTTTTTCGGTTCTGTGAACTCAAGCTAAGCCTACTGGGGCACATGCTTGCACACTTGTTAAAGGAACACGAACCTCAATTTCCTAATATATTTACAAGCTGTTTAACGGTGAAGTAGTCCTCTCTACTTCTCGACCAGTTTCCCAACAAGGCAACGATCGCCTTTTAAGCGTTGTCATTGGGTTACTTGTCCGTAATCGATGATTGCATCACCCTGGTCTAAACCAGATATCCGTTCATTAACTTGTGGATTTGTGGATTCATAAATATCAAAATGAGTCAGAATGCACATTCCAGTTAAACACTATTCTATAACAAAACCAGCTACTTAAACTGTGTTACTACCAAAGCAACTTCACTACCACATTTGACAAGCTTACTGGTTTGCATGGTTTATTTTGGTGAGGTTTCCAGTCTTATGATGTCAGCTGCAGTGTTAGCTTGCATGATGATACGGCAAGGTACGAAAAAAATATACCCTGCAGCTTTGGAACATTTCCGTTCACCACGTGGAGCAACAGCAGTGTCAAATAATGACATGACTTCAGATGGCTATGCCTACCAGTTTCATGTAGACAGTTTTTGGGAGCTAATCAGAACTATGGATACATCAACAAGCTGCAAACTAACAAAAGCTACAGCTAGGTGGAGCTCCAGTTCCCCTCAAGATCCTCCACTGCAGTAAGAATCCACAGAGAGCGAGAGGCTTCAGTCACAGAGCAGTTGAACTATTGATTGTATATATGATGTATGTGATATATACTCGCATTGGTTGGAACATGCAGCCGCTGTTGCTCTCACTGGATGTCAGTTCAGGTTCTGGGTTTATACAATGAAAATACAGTTGCCGTTTTTCATTTTTCATCTATGGCAAATTGTGATTTATTTATTTTTCACAACAAAAGTAAATGTGCATTATAGCGAGAGCGAGGTATGTTTGTTTGCTCAGAGTTCGACAGGCATGAGCTGCGGATCTATGAGGAGGTGGCGAAGGTTCCTCCGTTCAGGAGGAAGACTCTGGTGCTGATCGGAGCTCAGGGAGTGGGCCGGCGCAGCCTGAAGAACAAACTGCTGGTGTCAGAACCACACCGCTATGGAACCACCACACCCTGTGAGTGCCCACCCACAAAAAATACACATCTTCAAAGCAAAGTCTTGGGTTTTTAGCTCTTAAAGCAGTGACGGTTTCTTCTCTTGCTGTGTCCACAGACACGTCTCGTAAGCCTAAAGTGGACGAGAAGGAGGGGCAGATGTATCTCTTCATGTCTCGGAGTGAAATGGAGGCGGACATTAAAAACGGCCGTTTCCTGGAGCATGGGGAGTACGACGGCAATCTGTACGGCACCAAGATCAACTCCATCCACGAGGTGGTGGACTCGGGAAAAATCTGCATCCTGGATGTCAACCCACAGGTGCCGTCCTGAACCCTCACTTCATGTTGATTGGGCAGAAATTGGCCTCTTTCTTATCCCAGAATTGTGTGAGACTCATTAGGGTTGTTCGACTTAATGCTGCGCAGAACGATCGCCTTGAGATCTGCTGCCTCACGTGGGGTCTGCCAGTAAAACTATCTGGCTTGACGGCTCTCTTTTCAGCTCCTCCCCCAACTGCTACCAGCCTCTCTCTGACCGCTAAGGCGAGGTGCTGTTCATCACGAACAAGCCCAGTGACTCTGAATTGCAGCTCAATAGCACCACCTGTTGGACAGAATCTCTGAATGGAAACTTGAAAGTGATAATGTGGCCCAAAATCGAATTCACACAATTAATTTTAATTCACACCTTAATTCTACACTGTAGCTATGAGGTTTATGTAGCTCAGAAGTAATGGAAGCTTATACCCCATGAGTTAGCATGCAAACTGCTTGCTTAAGTCATCACACAGTTGCCTCAAAGCACATTGGGTTGTGAAAAGGGAATTCCACTGATTCTTCAACATTTCTGCAAAATGCAGTGGTTGAAATGGTTGATTGTAGAGACTCAGATTTCTTTACAGTAGTGGTGAATGGAACCAGGGGTCACCATGACTACAACACAGATATAGCCATTTTATTTACTATCCAAAACCACTAATAAACCTTCACGTCTTCTGAGCTTTTATATAGAATGTTGATGATGGTAAAATAGTGAAAAATCTGAAAAGTACGTTTTCTTTCGGGACTATTTTGCCTTACAACACCCTGCATATATCCCTCCACAAAGAATGCACTACAAAAATGTTTTAGGCCAAAACTTCATACACATAAAACAATGTCTGAATCATCAGGCAGTGAATTCATAACCATTTCATGTAGTAACTTTCTGTGAGGGAGCTTTTAGAGGTGGACGTCTGGTTCCTATCACCACCACTGTGAACAATTCTGTGAGTTTCTCTAGAACTGAGCATTTCACACCAAACCACTCTGAGTGACTTTGTTTACATCTTAACCATCTCATTACAGAGAAAGTTTTCTAGAATGCAGCTATATAGTTTCTAATAGTGATTCTACATTGTCATCTGTGAAAGAGCTTTTTGAGTAGGACTAAACCTAGCCTTAACTGAATGTGTAATTGCTGTGGTTGTACAGGCTCTCAAAGTCCTCAGGACGTCAGAGTTTCTCCCATACGTTGTGTTCATCGAAGCTCCTGACTTTGAGGTTCTGAAGGACATGAACAGATCTGCTATTGAGGCTGGTGTCATCACCAAACAACTCACAGTAAGTTTGGTCTCCTAGTGTTTGTCTCCTAGTCTGTCAGTCTCGTTTTGACCACAGGTTATAAAAGGACTGTATTGAAGGTTCATTATTAGAAACCTGTAGCTTGTGCAGTGTGTGTTAGTCATCTATATATACACACCGACGGGCCACTTCATATTAAACAGCTCCCGGTTTCTACACTCATTGTCCATTTTATCAGCTCCACTTACTATATAGGTGCACTTTGTAGTTCTGCAGTTACAGACTGTAGTCCATCTGTTTCTCTGCATACTTTGCTACCCTGTTCTTCAATAGTCAGGACCCCCAAAGGACCACCACAGAGCAGGTACTATTTGGGTGGTGGATCATTCTCAGCACTGCACTAACACTGATGTGGTGGTGGTGTGTTAGTGTGTGTTGCGCTGGTCTGAGTGGATCAGACACAGCAGTGCTGCTGGAGTTTTAAACACCTCAGTGTTGCTGCTAGACTGAGAACCAAAACCACCCAGCCAGCAGCGTCCTGTGACCACTGATGACCAACTGATGACCACTGAGGACTAGAGGATGACCAACACAAACTGTGCAGCAACAGGTGAGCTGTTGTCTCTGACTTTACAACAAGGTAGGAGTGTCTAATAGAGTGGACAGTGAGTGGACACAGTGTTTAAAAACTCCAGCAGCACTGCTGTGTCTGATCTGCTCGTACCAGCACAACACACACTAACACACCACCACCACGTCAGTGTTACCGCAGTGCTGAGAATGATCCACCACCCAAATAGTGCCTGCTCTGTGGTGGTCCTGTTGGGGTCCTGACCACTGAAGAACAGGCTAACAAAGTACGCAGAGAAACAGATGGACTACAGTCTGTAACTGTAGAACTACAAAGTGCTCCTATATGGTCAGTGTAGCTGATAAAGTGGACAATGACCGTTGAGATATACATACATATATATATATATATATATAAATAGAGAATCTTTTATTCTGTCTCTCTCACATTCTTTGCAGGACTCGGAGCTTAAGCGGACGGTGGACGAGAGCGAAAGGATCCAGAGGGCCTACGGTCACTATTTCGACCTCACTATCGTTAACGATAACCTGGACGGAGCATATCGCAGCCTGAAGGTGGCGCTAGAGAGACTGAGCACAGATCAGCAGTGGGTGCCTGTGAGCTGGGTTTTCTGAGTCAGGTTCAGGTGAGACAGGAAAGATCAGAGACTTTCAGCAGACTGAAGGCCTTGAAGGGATCCTTCATGTGAGTGAGTGACATGATTATGGTTGGTTTTAATAAACAGCAAACAAGAGAATTCTAGCTACTAGAAATACTTTCAGATGTTTGGTAGTAGGACAGGTCATCGCTGAGGCCCTCTGTGTTCTCCTGTATGAACATCTGGCCTCGACAGCAAGCAGTGCAGTGCGTGCGAGCCAAGCAATTTACCTCACATAGGTTGTTGCACAAAGACTGCTGAAACGGTACTATAAAGAATATTTATTACTCTGTACAGAAAAGAACAAATCAGATATACTCGTGCGTCCGTTTGAAGGTGTGGTAGATATTCGGGACTGAACAATACTGTACATGTTGGTCGTCAACACTGTATATTTGTACAGATGCTGTGATCTGAAAATACTGTTTTAGCACTTGTGGCTTTAATTTTAGCGAAAAAAATTGTTTGTAGTTTTGAGATAATGAAGATGGAATAGGAGAAAACGACGTGTCCCTGTTGGGAAATACTCCTGTACATGTTGTGATTTAGATTTATTTCATGTCGACTGTAAATAACTAGAGATTATCTAACACTGACAACAAACGGTACTTAGTACAAACGTGCTTTCCATTTACTAGAGAAAAACAAGGTAGCAATAAGTGTCTTGCGAGTTCAGCCAATCGTCACTTTTTCGTAATTTGATACCTAAGCCAAAGGGAACCACAGAAAAGAATACGCTTTCCGGATTACTTCGGTTTCATTTGGTTGTATTTTGGTGAGTGAGAAAAGTCACAATCTAGTCATGAGTCTAATAAACTTGAATATTCTGAAATAGGTTATTGATCAGTTATTAGCTTTTTTATATATAAGAATCTGCTGTTGTTCCTGTTTCCCTGCTGTTGTTTCTGGACTTGTCCTTCTTTCTCATTCAGTTCCAATACAAGTGTAAATTACATCCTGGTTCTAGATCTGGTTTTTAAGGTTGTTTTTACAGCATGGAACTCGAATTATGATGACCTGCACTATTTTCATCAGCTGTAAAATCACCATGACCTCTAGGTGATGTACTGAATCTGTAGAAGCTCATTCCTGACAGGTAGAGAAAAAATTGCATCTATGTTTTTTTTTCCCTCTTTCTTTGTTTATGGCAGCGTTGTGTCGAAATTTTGACGTAATATCTCCAAAATAATGACATTTTCAAAATTTTGACTTTGTTTTTGTTGAATAAATGAATGAATGAATTAATTTTCTTGAATTTCTGACTTAGTAATAAGTAGTTTTAATTAATAATTGTGAAATAGTAAAATAATATTGGCATACTGTACCAAAATAATGAAATTTTCTTTTGACTTAATATTTTGAAAATAATTACTTAAGAATTAATTTTGACTTAGTATTTTAAAATAATGACATTTTCAAGAAATAATAAATGAATGAATGAATGAATGAATGAATTTTCTTGAATTTTTGACTTAGTATGTTGAAATATTTTTGAGAACATTAGTAACTGTGACATATTATTCCAAAATAATTTTTCTTCACTTATTTACTTTCTATTTTGAAACAATGTTATTTTCTCAAAATTATGTACTGTGACATTTTCATTATAATTTTGACTTAATATGTTGAAATAATTATTATTTTCAAGATATAACTGATGAGTGAATTTTCTTCATGTTTTGACTTACTATGTCAAAATAATGGATATTTTCTCAGAATTCTGACTTGTTATCTCAAAATAATTACTTATTTTCCCAAAATAATTGCTTACTTATTTTTATTTCAAATAAAATTATAGTGACATACTATGTCAAATATCAAAACTTTAAGAAAATGTCATTCTTTCAAGTCAAATTTTTTGACACACTGCTGCCAGAAACAGAAAAACAAACACTGTTTTCTTCTCTGTCTGACAGAAATCAGCTTCCATAAGAATTTCTTCAAATGCAAGTGTTTGACGCCATTATATTTACAGTGGGGACTGACCGCTGTACATCATTCAACTGATAAACGTGGCCAGTATGAGGTGCTGATTTATTAGTTTTGGCAAAAGCCTCACAAATAAAGCACCAATATTTAGAAGTAACTCAGAGATCTATAATGACAGACATATCTTCACCTCTAATCTGACAAAGATTGTTCATTTCTGAGATTTTAGTGGGTGGTTGCTCTTATGCAGGGGTGGGGAATTCTGGTTCTGGAGGGCCGGATTCCAGCACAGTTAGATTTTCTGGCTCAGTCACACCTGATTCAGCTCATCTGTTAATTGCCAGGTTTAGTAGGTGTGTTAGATAAGAGAGTTCACCACACTGCTGAACTCCGGCCCTCAGTCCCCCCCTGTGCTCTCCTGGCAGGTTGCTGAGCTTTATTACAGGTTGATTGAAACAGGAATGCAAAAGACTGTTATGGTTGAAATAACATGTAAAATGCATCTAAATATAACTTACAGCATGATGACAAAAAGCGTTTAGTTAACGCTTTAGTTAAGATTTCTAACATTTATTTGGGTTCACAAAGTGTAACATTTGACAACTGACAATCACGACAGTGTTTAACTTAAACAACTAGAGTCTGGTTGATGTTTCACCAATTAAATTTGATTAACGGTGACAAAATATCCCAAACTCCAATTTCATCATTAGTACATTTCTGGCTAGATTTCATGAAGCTACCAGCCAGTCTTCCTGGGCTCTGAGGTTCAACTCTAAATGTTTTTGGTTTCTCTGTAAGAGGTTTATGGCAAAACAATGTCATTTATGCAAATTTCCTAAACTTAATAAAGATTTATAATTTAGTGGGTGACTTTAGTCTTAGTCTAGCAAACTTAAATATTGTAAAATTCTGTAAGCAGTTAAACTCAGTGTTGAACATACAGTTTAGAACATAAACGGGACAAACTGTAAAAACAAGCAAACAAAAAAACAAAAACAAACAAAAAACAAAATCTAAATTGGAGCACAGCTGAGAATTTGTTTGCATCAGTTAATAACTGATGAATCATTTGCTTTTTTGTTTCAACTTTAGGTACCTTTTAAAATATTAATAAATTGATAGTTTTGTTGAAACTGTTGAAGACTGTTCATCTAAACAGCTGCATGCAAAAGTTTGGGCACGCCAAAAAATGTGGCCTGTAAAAACATTATGGCACATTTATCTCTCTTATGTTTTAGTTTTCAATATGTAAAACTGAGCAATTAAATATAAACAGTGCAGGAAAATTTCATATTTACGTTCCCAGTAGAATACGTGTTATTTTCTTATTTTCACTTAGAAAATCAGATTAACACGGAGCTTGACCAGGGAAGTTCAAACTTTTGCTTAAGAATGTATGTACTTTTACGTCAGATTTGAAATTATTCTGTCTGTTTTTAAATTTTGCAATATTTGGGTTTTATGTAGTATTTCCGCATTTCTAGCAAATCGATGAATTATTAATTATTAATTATTAACGTCTGTTAAAGTTTTATCACTAAGTTACCAACTGTAAATAATTTATCCATATTTTTGGCATAGTATGTCACAATGTCTAGAAAGCAAGTCCTTGTTTTGACATAGTCCAAAATTTAGGGAAATCATCAATTCATTATTTTTGTGAAAAGAATTCATTGTCAAAATTCTGTCATTAAATCAATTAAATCAAATATTATGCCAAATTAAGAAAATGTCATTATTTTGTCATACTATTTGGCATTATTTAGTACGTCATAATTTCACATTTGTATTTTTACATTTTTGCATTTGTAATTAATTTGGCTCCTTAAGGTTGTCACAGTTCCATATGTTTTTATGGCCGTTTCCAGTACATGAGCAGATTCCTGTAACTGATAAGAGTAAATCTGTAGGTTCAGTTCAGTTCAGTTCATCTATAGCTGTACTGTTTTCAACCACAGTGAATCTTTATAACAGGCAATAAACTGAACTTACTCAGAGGTTACGGCACGTAACTTTGGTAAATGATCAATGCACAATCTTTGTAATAAATTACCAAGGCAAGGTTTCCTCATCATCGCTGATAAAGTCGCATCGGGCCTTTCTCCAACCTTCAGTCGGAGCCTGCCCGTTCGTGACATTACCCTTTTATTTTCAACACAGAAATAATACAAAGTTGTAAAGTGCATTTGCATCAAATACATAAACAAAGACAAGACACAATCCAAGGACTATACAGAGGCACATTTGAATCAGGATTTGAAGAGTAACTGTAAACTTTTTACATCTACATCACACAGTGTTCCTTCAACGTAGTACAAAACTATAAAATGCCTGTGAACTCAGACTTTTGCAGGCTTTTGTGTTCGTTATGGCTCTTCACTGGAAGATTCTGCTGTTGGTTAATCTTCGTAATGGAAGGTTTGTTCTGGTTCTGAAGGTGAGGACAACCCGAAATGCTCCGCTGAACCTGCCGGGATCTCCAGCTGTGCGTACGCTGGTGGTGCCTCATCAGGAATGCTTAGTTTCTGCTGGAAATGGAAAAAATAAAAAATGTGTCAACATTTATTGATAAATGAACCTACACTGTATTGCTAACTGTATTGCCATCTGGTGATGAATGAACTGACTCCCCAAGGCTACGTATTATTAAAGAGCACCTCAATCGGGAAGAGGCGGTGGACTTCTTTTGAATGCCTTGCCCAGGGGTCGCAACCCAAAAGTTAAGAAGAGCCATTTTGTCCTTCAATAAAAATCAAACCAGCTTGGGAGCCACAACATTTATGTCCATTTTACCACCTTGGCCTCTCAGTATGTGCTAACGTGCTAGTATAGGCTAAAAAATATAAATGAAAACACAGACTTACTTTACTCTGCTTTAACCTTTAGCTCAACTATAGCTGCTTTTCTCGCATCTCCGGCAGGAAACCTTTCCTCAAAAGTAGAACAGTTTCCTGTAAAATGTCTCTCAACTTTTGATTTTTTTACAAGGCTGAAGTCGCTTCTCATTCGCCAGCTTCTTGTTCGAATTTTCCCTTTCCACCTTAAATGGTGCCTGAGGCGCTAGCTCCCCCATTTAAGGTGGAACGGGACAATTCAAACAAGAAACTGGTGAACGAGAAGCGACTTTTTAGTGTGTCAGTTTCTCATTGCAGATTAAACGTATCAGGAAACCAGCTGGAGTGATTATAAATGCAAATAAGTCCATTCGTCTCCAAATTATCAATGTTCGTCTTAAATCTTTCTCTTTGCCTTTTCGCTAGCTACTAGCGAGGCGAGACTGTTGTCTGCGTTGCTATGGTGACCTGCAGTCTGCACACCAACCTTCAGGGTTAAAGGGTGAATCAGCAGTTCTACATTAACTCCAGAGTTTAAGACCATTTATTGTTAAACTGTGTTGAACGATCAGCAGAGCTTTATTTTACTGTAAAGGAGGATTATTTTATTTTTACCTACAAATCTGATTCAGCTGTGGAGCCACAACAGGGCAGTAAAAGAGCCGCATGCAGCTCTGGAGCAGCATGTTGCCGACCCCTGGCCTAACCCTACAGTGCAGCTATCCTCACACACTGACTATTTAATAATCTACCGTCCACCTAAAGTTAATTCTTTATTTGTTCAGGAATTTTCAGATTTGCTTTTTACATTATGCCCTTCATTAACAGACATTTTTATTTTTGGAGATTTTAACATACATGTTGATCCCCCCAAAGGTTAAGTTGCTGTAGACTTTCCTAAACGCGTTAACTGTCTTCCACTTGTACAGCATGTTAACAATCCTACACACAAGCATGACCATACGCTAGATCGTGTGATTACAAGTGATGGTGCTGGTTTGACTATACAGGTTTTAGATTTCACTGTTTCTGATCATTTTATGTTCTGCCTTGATGTTACTGTACACTCAGTTTCTCAAAAGAACAGCCTTATCATAACTTTCCGTAACTCTCGAAATATTGATATGAATTATCTTTTACCCACCTTACCTACTGCCCTCTCTGTCGCCTCTAGTGCTTCTACACTTGATGACTCTGCTGAATTATACAATCGAGTTTTGAGTAATATTTACTCCTGAGAAAGTTCGCACTGTGTCTTTCTCTCACTCCTCCCCAGGGTGTACTCCTCAGCTTAGGGCTCTTAAAGCAGGTGGTCGCAAACTTGGACGCAAATGGAGGAGAACTTCTCTAGGAGTCCACCAATTGGCCTATAGAGAACACCAGCCAAATACTCTCTAGCATTAAGAAGTGCTTGGTCCAGATATTACTGTGATCTATTTTAGAGAAACTGTAACAATCCTGGACATTTATTTTCGACAATTAGCCATCTGCTCAATTCTAAAGAACCCAGCTTGGCTCCCTCGGTTGATGTTTGTTGTTGTTTTCTTGATTTTTTTCAAGCAAAGGTGCATAACAAGAGGCAGAACATGATTAATAATACTAATCAACGTCCCTCTTCATTGGATTTTGTTTCCGTAATGGTTGAAGATTTATTGAGGTTAATCAGTCTGTAACATCTGAAATTGTGTCTAAACTGAAGTCCTCTACTTCCACCCTAGATCTTCTTCCAACATCATTATTGAAAGTTTGTTTTCAAGCAGTTAGCTCTGCTGTTACTGGTATTGTTAATAGATCTCTAACAACAGGTGTGGTACCATCACTTTTTTAAATGGCTATAGTGAAACCACTGCGATCTTGACCCTTCTGTTTTATCTAACTACAGGCCGATCTCCAACTTATTAATCATAACACTTTTCTTTTTAGATGTGTTTTTATAAATTAATTCTTGTTTCGTTTTAATTCTGTTTCTTTTCAAAATAAGAATTTAAAAAAATTTTTTTTTAGACTTGTTTTAATGAATTATTCTGCTTTGTTTGTGAATTCTGGATCTTTTCGCATAATTTTATGAAATTTCCTTTTAAATGAGTTTTATGGATTTTGTTTTGTTTTAAGAAATTCTGGGTCTTTTTAAGTAAGACTCTTATGAATTTTGTTTTATTTATCTGTAATGCACAGAGTTGACGTTGTGCTATATAAACAAAATGTATTGCTATTATTGTTATTATGTATTATTAGTAAGGGCTAGACAGCACAATGCTCAATGCCAATAAGCTCATACTAACTGGTCCATCACTAGGCCTTATGGACTGAGACCCACATTGGCATCACTAATGGGGATCAGTCAGTATGACTGCATCTGATTTATGCTAGCCAGTGAAGCACTGTGTAAACAATGCAAGTCCAACTCATCTGCTGATGCTAAGATTACTCAGTGCTACCTGTTGTGCAAGTCATTTCCAGTCAAAATGGCCATTAAGTTATTGGAAGAGGTTAGATATGAGATAATCCACTTGAATAAGCAAGGAGGATCATTCAAAAATTTTTAAAAGCTACAGAGAAAATGTGACTCCTAACAACCACCTGGAAGACCAGGTCGACACCAAAACTGCCCCCATCAGATAAACAGCACTTAAAGCTTTCATCTTTGAGAGAGAGGAGAAAATCCAGCTGCTGGTATTCTCAGAACAATGGACTGACCAGACAGTCCAGACCTCAACACCACTGAATGTGTTTGATTACTTCAGTAAATGATAAACCAGCTTCTAAGACTGAACTTTGGAGGTGAGTCTGCAGATTCTTTGAGAAACTGAAAGCGAGTCTCCTGAAAAGAATGGAAGCTGGAATAAAAGTAAAGAGTGACACAGTAAACACTGAAAAACTTGATATTATATTTAATTTGTGGCTTTTTTCATTATGACTGGAAATGAAATAAATGAGGGGTGGTCTCAGACTTTTGCACAGTGCTGTATATAACTAGGTTGGCTGTTACCTCTGAATACGGTGGTGGAGGGTCAAGGGAATCGTATGAAGGAGGTGCGTATGGGTCCACACTCGCCACCGAGTCTTCATCAGAGCCATAATCTTCTACGGTATTAATAGGGATGGGAATAACATAGATGGGGGTGTCCAAGTGCTCCTCGTTGTTTGAAGCACCTCTCGACCAGCAACACTTCCAGCAGGCTTTCAGTATGAGGGAGAGGATGCAGACGAAAAGGGGTATCATGATGATCCTGGGCATTGTGGGAAAGAAACCTTGAGTCACATCTGCTCGAGAACTCAGAAGAATCAAAGCTAAGTAGTTGAGCTCATGATGGAGATCCACAAAAACAACAGCAAGGACGTTCCTCAGGAGGAAAGTGTCAATATAACGTCTAAAACAAATCTTAGGTTTTTTTTATGGCCTAAAAGAAAAATAAAAATGAATCCTATACACAAAATTAATGACTCAGTATTGAAACATTGATACTTGGGTTTCTTAGTATCAGACCTTTTCTTTCCCACCCAAATTACTGCAGTAATATGCTGTACTGATTGATTTCTTTATTAGGCCTATGTTGCATTTAAAGGGGAATTCCACCAGTTTTTCAAAATGTCTGCATAATTTATTTATTGAGATGTAAACAGAGTCATTCAGAGTGGTTGGGTGTGAAATGGTTGATTGTAGAGACTCAGATTTCTTTACAGTGGTGGTGAATGGAACCAGGGGGCACAATGACTACAACACAAATATAGCCATTTTATTTACTATCTAGAACCACCAGTGAACCTACACGAGTCTTCTTAGTTTTATATGAATGTTGATGGTAAAATTAAAATCTAAAGTCTTTTGTTGGGACTATTTTGCCTTACAACACCCTGTATCGCTCCACTATCAATGGATAAAAAATACATTTTAGGCTAAATACATACCTTCAGTCCACGTATAATTATCATTATATGTTACCATTTTATAGTAGTAATTCACATAAAGTTTGCGAGGGAGCTTTTAGAGGCATTAAACTCTTTAGACCTCTGGTTCCTATCACCACCACTGTGAACAGTTCTGACTCAGCAAGTTTCTCTAGAACGTCCTCACTTTAAACCACTCTGAATTACTAACATACTAATGATTTAATTGGACCAAAAAAAAAAAAATGATCTTCACTAAATGGTTTTTACAAAGTTTAAATGAATAAATAAATTCCAAGTAGAAAGTCATAGTTCCTCTAAGCTGCTTTCTTTTTGTTTTATTTGATTTCATTCTTCTTTTACACACATTTCACAGTAATTGGCTGTGTGATATTAAGGTGTCACACCATGTCTGTGTTCTGTTTAGTTTAAAAATAACAGGGTGGCCTGTTGAGGAGTGTTTGTGCTGCTAATTTTAGGTTATTTAGTTCTCTAGCATTTGTTATACTCGGTTCTTTTGCGTGGACTTCTGTCTGTCGATCTATCTATCTGTCTGTCTGTCTATCTATCTATCTATGTGTCTATCTATCTGTCTGTCTATCTATCTGTCTATCTATCTGTCTATCTATCTGTCTACCTATCTATCTATCTATCTGTCTATGTGTCTATCTATCTGTCTGTCTATCTATCTATCTGTCTACCTATCTGTCTATCTATCTATCTATCTATCTGTCTGTCTATCTATCTATCTGTGTATCTATCTATCTGTCTATTATGTAATGATTATTTATTATCATTGCATGTCGCTGCTGTCAGAACAAAACCTCTCCATTTTTGTTGTTTTTCAGGTTTTGATATCAGTTGAAAATGCCTGTTGCTCTTTACATTGTGTGTAAATTTCATGATGAATGGACCAAAAGAAATGACCCAAAATTACTTGGAAGTAATGTCTGGTTCCATTCACTTACATTAAAAGCAAAGTATGTTTCTGTAGCAGGACGCAGTTTGAACAAAACCCTGGATCTCTAAAATGGTAACTTCACAGAAAGAAGGCAAAAACATTCGTAACTTGTAAATCCAGAACTTAATTTTTCCCAAGTGATTTTGGACCATTTCTGTTGGTCCATCACGAAATTTTAACACAATGCAAAGGGTCACATATAGGTTAGGCATACCAGGTTTTTGCATGACAGTGACAATATATACACAGTATGCTGCTGGGCTAACTTGCTAGTAATGGCAGCATCAAGGAGGCTAGCTTAGCTAACAACACTACACTCGGTCAAAGCTTCAGACAGGGCCTCTCCAGCGTTCTGAAACCAACCAAAACAGACATTTAGCTGTAGAAAGCAGCTCATTTCAGTTTAGTTTTTTACCTACTTCAAGAAAACCATGAAGGTTTGAACTGAAACCTGGGAGCTCGCTAGCTAACTTAAGCTAACAGTAGTTCAAGCTAGCATTAACTCAGTAGTAAAGCGGAGGAAAGATTAGCCCTGAAATCCTGTACAAACAAGTATAGCAAGAAATATACTTTCTTATTTTTGCCTTATGATCATTTTGAATTCATAAAGTCATACTTGCCGAAAATACAACTGGGTCATTCTCCATTTGGAGTGGGAATTCATTTTTTAAAAATCAGTTTCTTTCATCCCAAAACTAAATAATCTTAATACGTCCAATAACATCTCCTATTATCATATATGTAAAAAGGAGATCATAATTCCAAACACTGGTGTTGTATGAATATGGTGTAACACCAGTGACGGTGACTCCAGTAACATTCTGGTTAAAACTGAGGATTCTGTAAATTGGCTGACTCATTGTTGGTCAGGTGACCTTGTGCAACTATTTAAAATCAGTAATAAAAATGATATATTTGGCATTATTTTGATAAATTTTAATTGCCCAGGCTTTAAAGCACAAAACACCAGTGACACATAGAAGTGAATGAAATATAGTGAGCGAGTCTGACTCGCCTTCTCATGCTTTGAGATGCTTCCTCTGTGATGAGCCTCGACCCAAAGACGCAGTTTAATAGAGCTGAAAATACTGTTAAAATGTAGAATAAGAGTCTTGAATCTCCAAAATCTGACCAATGAATTTTTTAAATAAAATACATATTTTTAAATGTAGTATAATAATAATAATTTTATACAAAGTCTTAAGTTAAACCTCTTAAAAAATATAGTTTTATATTAAAAATGGTTTCTCAAATGTTGTAAATTGGTTTTGTGATGAGCTGTTTTACAGATGCAGAGCGACTATGAAGGATAAAAGAGAAAAATCAGAGAATCAGAAGAGAAAAGTGTTAATTAATCTGAGCTCAGCTGTGTAAATATACTGACTTTTAGAGCTGTGCCGCATATTTTAAGCATCTTTTTAAGCCTTGCAACCTCTGTGACATGGTTTCCCACTGGAAATGGAGAATAAGCCAAGTACTAAATCAAAAGGTACCTATATTCATTACATTGCTTCAAATCCATTATTCATACTCATTATCCATTGTTCATACTATTGCTTACAGTTACATACTGGCCAAAAAACTGTAAAACAGTTGAATCACAGTCTAATAACTCTAATAAACCCAGACAAGTCTAAACTAGTGAGGATTAGTATCATAATTTAAATTTTAGAGTGCAGGCCACTGAGCCCAAATAGGCCTATTGATTACTGAAAGTTGTATCTAATCACTGTATCAGACATGCTTTCAAAATACATATAAAATGACGAGCTTACTTTATATAGTTGAGTTCCATTTTTCCAGCAGATGCTTTTTATCTATGAAAGAGGAAAAACATGCCTTAAAAGACAGAGTATGCTTTCCAGGATAGCATGAAACACTGAAGTCAGTGTGCACGATCCTAACATTTCCTTTTGAGAATCGATTCTCACATACAAATATTGACGCAAAGTGTTTTAGTCTTATATTAGTGTTTGTAGTCTTATATTAAAGTCAGTGTCTGCCACTTTTCAAAGTAGAAATCACAAATTTCTTCCATTTTATGTGCATTTTTAAAAGTTCCAGCATTGGTAGCAGGATACTCACCTTTGTATTACTTGGTGTTGGATTGAAAAGAACAATTACACAAACGTAAATACGTTCCAAACATGTTCACCTGCTTAAATCGCATGAAATTTAATTTTAACTTTTAACTTTGTTTTCAAACTTTACAGTTCACAGTTGGACGGATCTCGCTAGGCTTCTTTTTTTACAGGCTTGTCTTTGTCCTGTTGGTTGTGTTATTCTGAAGGACTGTGTACAATATCAGTAGAAGAGTTCACTCAAATCACATTCCAGCAAGTCATTATTAACAAAAAAATCATACTTACTGTAAATCAAAGGGTGGTCGGGTCGTCACTTACACCTAAACAGATTTTAAGAAAGCTGAAAGTGTAACTCCTTCTGACACATGCAATCAAAGTTGTCTCAGTATGGCAGTTACGTCTCTGGCGCCCAGTGGAGGACTTTGAGCCGGTCACTGACGTAGAGTAATTACTGACAGGGAAAGCTCAAGAAGTCCCAGAGGACTTTCCTTTTGACCTATTTTCTACTTGGCTGGAGGTGCCAGTAAGTTACAGGAGATACTGTAAAACCCATATATTGCTGGCTTTGAGGATGTCTAGCCAAATAATGTTAAGATCATTGTGTTCTTTTTTCCTTTGCTCCGCCCATTCTTGCATCATACTGTAATACAACACAGATAAAAACTCTGGACTCTAGACAGACCAATGAGATTTCCTTCAAACATGAATAATTCAACACCAGTGTGCCCACCAATGAGGGAAACCTAACACACACACACACATCTCCTAAGCCACTTATCCCTCTGGGTTGCGGGGGGAGCTGGAGCCTATCCCAGCTGTCATTGGGTGGAAGGCAGGATGCACCCAGGACAGGTCGCCAGTCCATCGCAGGGCCGACAGACAGACATATACATTCACACCCACAATCACACCTAGGGGCAATTTAGTGTGTCCAATCAGCCTGACTGCATGTCTTTGGACTGTGGGAGGAAACCGGAGGACCCGGAGGAAACCCACGCAGACACGGGGAGAACATGCAAACTCCACACAGTAATGACCCTGGTTGGGTAAATGAACCCAGGCCCTTCTTGCTGTGAGGCGACAGCGCTACCCACTGCACCACCGTGCCGAGATAATTAACTAATATAAAAGGAGAAACTTCCTACGATGCATGAGGAAGAACCACCGAGAAGAATCCCCCCATTGACAAGAGAAAGAACCACTGAGAGGAACCAAGAGTCAATCGGAACCCAACCCCACCTCCCAAAGAACCAGTGAGAGGAACCAAGACTCGAAAGGAAGAATGTTCCAAGAACATGAAGAAGGCACCCTGATAAGAACCAAGACTCAAAAGAAAAGAATTCCCTAAGAATATGAAGAAGAACCACTGAGAAGAACTGAGATTCAAAGGAAGAATGTTGTAAGAGCATCAGGAGGAACCACCGAGAGGAACTTACACACAAACGGAAAAATGTTCCTAAGAGCGTGAGGAAGAAATACTGAGAGGAACCAAGACTCAAAAGAAAAAAAAAACCCTAAGAGCCTAAGGTGTGAAATACGGAGGGGTTCTGGGGGGTCCGGAACCCCCTATTTAACCACTTGGACACCCTGAATGTCTCAAACTCTTGGAGGGCCGGGGAGGGGGGTGGTCATGTCCCTGAAAACTTATGACGTCATTGTTCAGCTGTTTCACCCACAATCGGCTTCTGTCTTTGGTATTCTTAACTAACTAGAGCCGCAGCACTGCTCATGCCTCAGGGTGGCGCTGTAATAAATTGGTTCACTCAGTTGGTCCTTCATAGCCCTAGCAACTGCAACTATGCCCAGTATTCCTCAGAAAAACGTTACAATATGCCGTAACATGTTTGTAAATCTGAGAACCTGCTCAATTTTCCCCAGGAGATTAGTGTAAGACAAAAAAATAAGATCTCAGTGAATGTGTGGAAGAAGAACTGTTACCCTGCGCTCACACCGGCAGAGATTTTCACCTCTCGTCGCCCAAATCGCTGATCGCTCACTGCCTGTAAGCGTTTCTGAACTCAAGCGGACGGTCAGTTGCCATGGTTTCACGGATGCCTAAAACAAATCAGAGGCGTTAACGCTAAAAGTAAAAATCCCTGGTGAGAATCGCTTGTGTGCTTATTTTTATTTACTCCCCGTGTCTGTGCAGCCAGTTTGTGAGGAAAAACACTATTTGGTCTTTGTGATTACTGTCTAATTGCAGCAAAAGCACCGCCGCCATTATTCCACCTGTAGTAGGAACAATTATCTAGGAACCAAAAACAGAGCCTAATGTTTCACAGTGATAAATAAAAGCGCACTACGCTGCTCAGGGCTCAATTCCCATTAGTAATCGCCCACACCACTTCGCTCCTTATTTGCCTGAAGTTAAACTCCGGTCAAATTTGTCGCGTCGCTGACTCCGCCCACTTCACGTCACCAATGTTCGCACCGCCTCCTGTCACTAGAAATCGCCAGCTCTCATCGAAAATGAATGACCTCTGGCCGTTTTGTCGCGTCGCGTCACTGCCTGTGTGACTGCAGGGTTAAAACCATTTTATTGCAGCGCCGCTGTGGTGAGTGAGCAGCCAGCCAACCCTGCTGAACTCAACACCACTTTAATAGCATCATTACACTCTTTACTGCATACTTACAGTACTTTTAATGACCATGTAATTTGCAGCCTGTCACTATAATCCACTGTACGATCTTTATACGTAACCAAATGTACATACTGTTCATACAGTATATACGATCTTACATCTGCACTCTCTATACCCTAATACTGTATTTTGCACTTTGTATCTGTACTCTGCACCATGACAATAGTCTGATCATAATCAGATTTCTGCAGTTATCTGATTATTCAAATGGTCATGTAAACACCATACTCTGATCTGGAAATCCGATTAAGAAATCTGATAAAGAGAGCTGGATTTTAGCTCAGTAATCAGATTTCTCAGTGCATGTGAACTCTTACTCTGATTTCTTTCACATTTCTCAGTCTGCACATGCGCGAGAACAGACCGCAGTGCTGGGAATAAGCGAGCAGCGTCGCCGCGAGACGCAGCAAAACACTTTTTTTTGGAGCAACACTGAAACCAAACACGAAATGAAGGATTGAAATATTCTTCATCTTCTAGATGATGTGTGTTCATATTTACAGGTAAAGTGGTGCGATGTTTAAAAAAAAAACGCAGCATGAAGTTTGAGTTTTATGTCACGTTTACGTCACGTCTTCTTCTGTGAGTTTACTGGCTGGTTGTAAAGCAGAAATCTGATTACTGTCTGACTCATGTAGACCCAGAGTTTCCCATTATCTGATTACTCAAGCGTAAATGCGTTGATCGGATTACTGACAAAATGTGATTTTCCGCAGTTATTGAATTATCAAGTGCATGTAAACGCACTCATTAAAGTTGAATCTAATCTTATCTAATCTAATTAGTAACAGTTGTCCGAGGGTGAGATGAGTAACTGGAGTGTGATTTTTGCAGCATGAACACAAACAGTCCGACATGAAGATATAAAAGGAGGTGCACATAAAACGTGTAATGAATAATACCCACAGTGCAAGAAGAGACTCCTGTTGGAGGTGGAATATCAGATGATCTGCGCTTTGTATCTTGGGCAGGACTGCATTGCAAAAGGACTTTTAATCTTAAAAGAGACTCACTGGGACAAACCGAGGATAAAAAGAGCTCCGGAGAAGCACAAAGTACCAGTGCCGTGGCTCACTTCACCGAGACAGCATGACAAACATGAAAGGTTATTAAATGGGGGCATCTGTAAGGTTGGTTTGCCCTCTTTAATTTTCCGCAATTACAGAATTCAAGGTCCAAGTCTAATGATCACAGGTGACTTCTGGGTCACAGTACTTTGTAATCAGTAGTGAACTGGTAGCCAGGAGCATTAATAAAGTAATAACTCACATAGGCGTCTACCTGCACTGCTGTATTGTGGACTATTCTGGCTTATTAGGCATCTAATGGGACGTCTGACTTTGCCCAATATTAGCAATGCACTGTTGAAGCTACTTTAGAAACATGAATACTTGGCAACGAAGTCCTTATAAGAAGGTTGGTTCACTCAGTGGCCTTCTTGGCAATGCCAGGCAGTTATTTCTACCCAAGAAGTTGCAACCTAAATGTTAAGAAGAGCCATTTTGTCCTTTCAACAAAAATCAAGCCACAACATTTATGTCCATTTTAACATCTTGGCTGTAAATATGTCTCAGTATGTGCTGGTATAGGATAAAAATATAATATAAATAAAAACAAGTTAAAGTTTATTTATATAGGGTATTGTTTCAACAGGTGTCGTCACAAAGCAGCTTTACAGAAAAATCTGGGTGCGAGCCCCCATTAGCGTCGTCAATGGCAACAGTGGCAAGGAAAAACTCCATTAGAGCAGGAGGAAAAAACCTTGAGAGGAGCCAAGACTTAAAAGGGGAATCCATCCTCCTCTGGTTGACACCGGATAGGAAACAACGTTAGTATAAAATATTAGAACACAAAAACGGGGAAAAACAGGTGGAGCAACGGTTAATTAGATTAAGTTTATTAGCTTAGGTTTATGCAGCAGCAGCAGCTTTAGGAGCAAATAAAGCAAAAATGAAAACACAGACTTACTTTGCTTTAAGCTTTAGCTCAGCTATAGCTATTTTTTCTCGCATCTCCGGCAGGAGACTTTTCCTCAAAAGTAGAACAGTTTCCTGTAAAATGCCTCTCGACGTTTTACGAGGCTGAAGTCGCTTCTCATTCGCCAGCTTCTTGTTTGAATTTTCCCGTTCTACCTTAAATGGTGCCTGAATGTAACTGCTGCATCATTTAAGGTGGAACGGGAAAATTTGAAAAAGAAGCTGGTGAATGAGAAGCAACTTCAGCCTCGCGACTTTTTAGTGTTTGACAGTTTCTCGCTGCAGATTAAACGTATCAGGAAACCAGCTGGAGTGATTATAAACACAAATAAGTCCATTCATCTCTAAGTTACCAATGTTCGTCTTAAACCTTTGTCTTTTCGTTAGCTACTAGCTAAGCGAGATTGTTAGGTTACCAGCGTTCCGCCATCTGTGGTGTTGGCTAGTTGGTCTGCTAAGCTAATGTTATCTAGCTACACTAACATTTAACTGTAAAATTTTACTGAACACAAATTACACCATACATACACACTTACTCTTACATCATCTACTAGTTGCTCATGAAGGAATAATTTTAGCTAATTTACACTTAAATTCGCAGTCAGAGTTGTTGACTCTGACTGTTGGGCAGCTAGCTAGCATAAGTTAGCGTTAGCTGGCTAACTGTTTTGCAGTCATGTTTTTGATATAACAGGGGCAAATAAGAGTCCAGGCTCCTCATAAACCAGCTCTGGGCTTTCCTCACTAGCGCCACAATGTCGCCAACCCTTCTCCACTCGCAGCGTAACCAGTAAGCTGATTGGCTCTTTTTCTTGAAGGGCAGGACATTCTCTGCAAACAGACGCCATGTTGAGTGTTATGAGCTTTCCCATTCATATTTTAACCAGTGACGGGTCTCCTTGTTTATAAATGTTTCTTAAGTTGAACGTCAACATCAGTAATCATCACACCAGAAGAAGGGTGTAGAAGGGTGAACAGCCCATGCATTTGCTAGGGTTTATGGGGACAAACAATCCCTAGACTAAGGTCAAAGGTCACAGGCATTCAGGGTAATATATAGAGGTAATGCTAACATGGCTAATGAAAGCTGCCATTTTATTTGCAGTGATCAGCGTTTTTGGTTAAATTTCTGTGTTAAAACCTGGACAGGCTGCTAGCAGGTCACTTGGCAAGTCCCATTATCATTGGATCTCTAACAATACTGTAAGACAAAACATGCACAAAACCCACCTCAAAACACAGTCAAAGTCACAGTGTTGCTACATTCCTAAATATTTGAACCAAAATCTCGAACGCATCAGCCTAAACAGTTCATATAAAACACCCATTTGTGCCGAGAGACGTAGAATAAGACAGACAAGCTGAACAAATTCTCAGCAGGAGATACCATTTATTTAAAATAAACTTAGGTAACAACTATAAACCAAGTCACAGAAGAAAACAAAACAATATAGGTGAGGCTGCAAGGCGGTGCTGACGGGTCTATTTCCAGAGCTTCTTGATGGACATGTTCTTCTCGCTGTCTTTCTGCATCACCTGTTGACAGAAAGTTCTGTTTTAATCCTGGTAAATTCAGGTCCACTATGTACGTGTACAGTCAAAGGCTGTAGCTCATCTGTTGTTAAGAGGTCTGCTACCCGACTCGAGCATAATAAAATATGAAGTTTTGGGCCGGGTTTGGTTCAACATCAGGCTCGGTCTGTCTCTCTCAGGCTCTTTCTCTCTCGGGCTCTCGGTCTGTCTCACTCTCTGTCTCTCTCAGGCTCTCGGTCTGTCTCACTCTCTGTCTCTCTCAGGCTCTCGGTCTGTCTCACTCTGTCTCTCTCAGGCTCTCGGTCTGTCTCACTCTCTTTCTCTTTTGGGCTCTCGGTCTGTCTCTCTCTCTCTTTCTCTTTTGGGCTCTCGGTCTGTCTCTCTCTCTTTCTCTTTTGGGCTCTCGGTCTGTCTCTCTCTCTTTCTCTTTTGGGCTCTCGGTCTCTCTCAGGCTCTTTCTCTCTCAGGCTCTCGGTCTGTCTCTCTCGCAGGCTCTCGGTCTGTCTCTCTCTCAGGCTCTCGGTCTGTCTCACTCTCTGTCTCTCTCAGGCTCTTGGTCTGTCTCACTCTGTCTCTCTCAGGCTCTCGGTCTGTCTCACTCTCTTTCTCTTTTGGGCTCTCCGTCTGTCTCTCTCACTCTTTTCTCTCAGTTTCTAAGTCTGTCTCACTCACTCTCTTGGGCTCCTGGTCTGTCACTCTCTCTCACGTCTCCTTCTCACTACGGGTGCTTTGCCCCGTCTCACACTAACGGTGTATAATAGGAGACTGTGCTTGTGTTTATTATCAGTAAATTATATGGAATTTACTAATAATAAACAATAACGTTGTTTATTATCAGTAAATTGTGTGTAAAATACCTGTTTATCCCAGCAACTCAAGTGCTTAGTAACAAAGCAAAGTCCTGTAAAACCATGTCTGAGATCATCCACCACTGTTGCGGGGATGGGTCAGGTTCGGGCTCCATTTTCATGCCTGCGCTGACCTCTACTGCTGCTGCACAATTCATTAGTTTTTAAACCACAGGACCGATGTTGTCCCCATATTATTTGGGTGGTGGTTCATTCTCAGCGCAGCAGTCACACTGACATGGTATAGTGTGTGTAGTGTCGGTATGACTGTACCAGACACACAGTCACTGCTGCGTTGAGAGTGGACCACCGCCCAAAAATACCCAGCCATGACCGGCTGTGTGGCCAGAAACCGACTCCTGATAAAGGTCTTGAGGATGACTAACAAATTGTGCATCATCAGATGGATTACAGTCTATCTGTGCAACAGCAATCAGCTTTCAATGACGTGGACACTACATGACATTAAGCAAACTTTTTACACCAAAATGCTGCCAAAGGGGTCTTCCAGGCGAGTTCTGCTGAAGGCACACTTCAGCAGCACAATGAAAATATCTAAGTTCAATTCAAGGCAATTAACTGGACAAACCTTTGCGACCGCCATCTCGAAATCTTCCTGGGTTACATGAACTCTCCTCTCTCTCAGGGCGTACATACCAGCCTCTGTGCAAACACCCTGGGGACAGAAAGGAGACACTAAACATGATATCCAGCTACAGAACAAGTGTTTACAGTGTGGAGTTATGCTGTGGACGATAAAATGCCCCTGACATTAGAACACGTAGACTAGGAAATCACATCAGCAGAGCTGCCTGGGCTCCTGCCAGGTTGCTTTCAATGATACTAAACTTGCTAATGACAGTTACCTACTGAACTACCCCCATATGATCTTCAGTAAACTGGTGTGGTTCTTGTTGTCCACTTAACCATCAACTTAAAGGGGAATTTCCGCATATTTCAAACACTGTAAACAGTCAATTAGAGATGTCTGATCTCAGAGTGTATGATTCAATTTAGCTACGTTCACATTACAAGCCTCATTGCTCAAATCCGATCTCTCTGACAGGATGGTTCACACTCGTTTAGGTAAGTGATTCAAATCTGTCATTAATGTGACGAACCGGCGTCCTGAAATGACCCTCATGAGCACATCCTACTCAGTAACGTCACGTGAATGAATCACGTTCATCATCAGCACAAACTAACGAGCAGAACGAGCTTCGCTGAGAAGATAATTAACTCTGATCAGGTCTCAGCTTCATTATTAGAGCGAGACGAAGGAGAAAAAGGTGAGATGAGCTGCTTTTCCACCGTTTACAGGCTTTAACTTCTGTTCGGCGCTGCTGCCATGGTAACGCTGAATGACGGCGCAGTGGAAAAAAAGCACATGAATTCCAATCTGAGCGTCACATTAAGGCCGCATGGCCACGAATCTGATACGTATCCGATCTAGGACCACATATGAAAGTGGCTCAGCTCGGATGTGTGTGTCCACACATCAGATCTGAGTCACATTAGGGCAAAATCGGATTCGTGCCACTTCAGCCTGGTAATGTGAACGTAGCCATTCTTTGTGGATTATTGCGCCTTAAGTTGCCATGCATGTGTCTCTCTGCACAAATATATTTTAATAAATACACTGTAGGTCTAAATCTTCTGAAACAATGTGAAAAATGTCTCATCAGGCAGTGAAATCATAAGCATTTCATGTAATAACTCTCTGTGAGGGAGCTTTTAGAGGTGGACATCTGGTTCCTATCACCACCACTGTGAACAGTTCTGACTCATTAAGTTTCTCTAGAACAGAGTGTTTCACACCAAACCACTCTGAGTCGCTAGGTTTACATCTTAACCATTAAGATGAATTAAGGAGAAAAATACACTCAACTAGAGAAGCAAACGGCTTCTTTAGCTACAGGCCGAGCCAGTTAGCCTACCTTGACCTCTGCGCCTGAGGCCCCTGGCATCAGCTCGGCAATTTTCCGCAGGTTTATTCCACGGGTCAGGTTCATCTTCCGGGAATGGATCTTCAGAATGTCCAAACGAGCCTGGCAAGAAAGGACGACTGTGAAATCTCAAGAATGCTGCGTGATTTTGCTGTATAAATTTGAAGTTTCTGTTGTAGTCATCGAGTGTGTGTGTGTGGGACAGACCTCCTCGTTGGGAGGGGGGAACTCTATCTTCCTGTCGATGCGGCCAGGTCTCAGCAGAGCCGAGTCCAGAATGTCAATGCGATTAGTGGCCATGATGACCTGTAGACAGACAAAGAGACTGAATGATTTACTGTCACTTCTCCGGTGTAGAAGTGTTAAGGGCTGGACTCCAGAAACAGCCGCTGACAATGTAAATTACAAGTACAAACCTAAAAGTGTAAACAATGATAAACAACCTAATCAGTCTAATAACGACTGTCGACAGACGAAACTTTAGTTCAATCATGGAACCAAATAACAGAAGTGAATAAGTGAAACAATAGTATATTATTCTGTATTCTGCACAGATGAAACTTCAGCATATTGTATTTTAATTGTATTACTGTATGCAGTGGACAAATGCAGTGACTGGACAGCACAACTCCAATCAATACATTTAAGCCTTGGGTTGACTACACGACTATTAAAGGACTGGGCGTCTCGCACTGATTGGTTTTTGGCAGATTTTTTGGCGGACTGAAATATTGGGGATCCACACTAAATGATTAGGGATCACACACTAATCAAGTTATTGCTGAACCGAACAGAGCTCACTGAACTCCCGCGAAATATTGCGTTCTCCTGTTACTAGGAGACCCAAATAAACAAACGTGGAGCTGCTGCTGCTGCTGTTTTCTCTGCCGTTTGCGCTGACACAGTAAAGAAGCAGCAGGTATCATGTTTAAATGAGGCTCATGGATTTAAAAATGTGATCAGATTATTTTTTAGAGTTTTAAACGTACATAAACATCACTGTGCCTTAAACTCAGCTTATTAAACAGCTTCGCTCCACACGAGACTTTTTGCCATTTTTCTTTGTTTACTTGCTGTACTTTCTTCTTTCATGCTCTCAGTTTTCATTGGTTTCAGATTGAGTCATTGGCCAGTTTACACTAGGTTACACTCAGAGTCAGGAAAGAATCAAAACATGTTTGACAAACACTACTGGATTCTCTCTCCGACTGTCGACTCCAACTGACCCAAAAGTCTGCAGACTAGACCCGACTAGCTCAGACTCGGTCAGACTGAGAATCGGGGCTAAAATCAGGGTAAAAGTCGTGTAGAGTAACTCCGGCTTCAGCTGAAGCTTTACTATCTAAACTGACAAACAAGTCACAGAACCTTAAATGAAACCATGTTTTTTTGTTTCACCACACAAACAAACGCAGTTGATTTCCTCACACCTTAATGTTCTTGGTGGCCTCAAAGCCGTCCAGCTGGTTGAGGAGCTCCAGCATGGTCCTCTGCACCTCGCTGTCGCCCCCGGAGCCTCCCTCCAGCCGCGAGGAGCCAATAGAGTCGATCTCATCCATGAAGATGATGGAAGGTGCATGCTCACGGGCCATAACGAACAGCTCGCGCACCATACGGGCACCTGCAACAGCAAATTGGGAGTTAGAGATGAGACAAGCTGTAACCATGTGAAGACACACTGGAGCTTTTGGTAGCTGTTCTTATAAGGAAGTCATTTAGAGATTTTCAGAGACTTTCTTTTGACCGAGTCTCATTATATAACATTATAGAATGAGCAGCACACGCAAAGATGACTATATCTATGTATATTTTAATGTATTTGCTTGTGACGGTCAGTCACACTGAAACGAACCTGACCTTTTAATTGTATTTAATTAGCTTTATCTAGAGCGTTTGTTCTCATAGTCACTGAGCAACTCTGCACAGTTCAGAATTTTCCAGCTCTAGGGCTACGTTCACAGTTGAAGTGAAGGTTGAAGTGGCATAAATCTGATTTTTTGCCCTAATGTGACTCAGATCTGATGTTTTCAGAGCTGTGTGGACACGCAAATCTGATCTTTTCACATCCGACCTGAGACACTTTCATATGTGGTCCTAGGTCGAATATTTTTCCGATTCGTGGCCATGCGACCTTAATGTGACTCACCTTTTTCTCCTTCGTCTCGCTCTAATAACGAAGCTGAACCGGTTTGTTCACATTAATGACAGATTTGAATCACTTACCTAAACGAGTGCGAACCATCGTGTCAGAGAGATCAGATTTGAGCAACAAATCAGTTTTCAGCAAGGAAGCTTGTAATGTGAATGTAGCCTCAGAAAGAGCTTCTTAATAAGCCGATGAGTTAAATCAGGGGATCTACTGTATCCATGACACACGGTGAGGCCAGCTCAGCCGGCTCCTGCTTACCCTCGCCAATGAACTTCTGCACCAGCTCTGAGCCGGACACCCTGATGAAGGTGCAGTCTGTGTGGTGAGCCACAGCTCTGGCCAGCAAGGTCTTTCCTGTGCCGGGTGGTCCATACAACAGCACCCCCTGCAGGAGGAGCAAGAACAAAGCATGTGATTCTCACACAGAAAACAAAACAGGAGAAAGTGACTGCAAAACCTTTGATAGAAAACTTGCTACACATGATGGAACATGAACCAAGTCGTGAAGGTTGAAATAAATATTCAATGAATAACTTTATACAGTTAAAAAGTTCATTTAATTTTCAACAAACACTCCATCAACTTGGAGTGTTTTTGAATTGTACTCATGAGGGGAAAAGAGCGCACCTTATTCCAGTAACCCTACATAGTGATGCACAAGTGTTGAGTTCACTAAGACACTTGACTTCTGCTGCTGGAGTCCTCAACTCCACTTAATATTACCTGGTAGCACCAGAGTCGTTGATACAGGCATATAGCAGAAATGAAACCATCCTAAATGTACTTTATAGCTGTATCGCAACTAGGATAATTAGCCATGACACATTTCTAAGGTAGACTACGAAATAATAAATAAACAAAGTCACATTGCCTCTGTTCAGTGTAGCCTTAAGCTATAGCCAGCAAATGCTTGCTAGCCTGTGTAGTGAGTCCCATGACAAAAAAAGAGATTAAAATCTCCAAGCTGAGTTTTTGTTGATTGCTGTTTTAAGATAAGATAATCCTTTATCAGTCCCATAACAGGGAAATTCACAGTGCTACAACAGCAAAGGGATAACAAGGCACTCAAGAAAAGAAGTAACAAGAAGAGAATTAACCAGTAATTAATTTTTTAGGTTTTACAGTTTGTTACTTGTTACTATCTATCTATACACACACACACACACACACACACACATATATATGATAGATACACACACACACACACACTAAAAGTAAACAGATAAAAAACTCTATCCTTCACAAAAATTAACAATATAAAGGATTATAAATAAACAAAAGCAAATTATTTACATTGTAAGGATGTTTAACCCAAATTTCACAGGTTTGCGCCTGAGGTACTGATTTATGTTACACATGGGATGGTGAGGAGTTATATAAACAATATAAATATTATAAATAGAAAAGCAAAAAAGTTTTACGTCAGAGATATTTTAAGAATATTGCAGTACTGACTACATTGCACACAGGAAACGGTGATGAATTCCACAGTGTAGATGTTGTAGGTGAGTGAGGTCTAATGGGGGCGGTGGAGGAGTTTACTGAATCTGCATCTGTCTCATCCTGTGATCAAAAACGTTCCACAGCTGATGTTTTTTTCTATAAAAATTCTTCTCTCGAACATCTCTGGATCCTCTGAATTACGAGGTCATTAAAGAGCTGAAAAATGAATGTTGCTACATTTAAGCTGATGCTACTGCACACTGAACTGACTTCACTGGACTGGCAGCCTCCTTAAAAAAGCATGCAAATCAGCAGGCTTTGCTAAGTGTGGTAGCGAGCACCACAGAGCAGTCCAACTGAGCATGTGCATATCATTAGGACAGCACAGTAACTCAGTGTTTTAAACGTTTTATTGTGTTTTGAATGTTAATTTAGTACAGACTCGGCTTGATACTACTAGCTGATTTAGGGCATCAGAATACCCTAATTATTCTGTTAATGCTGGTAAGGTTATTGATAAAGATAATTTGCCAGCTTCTTGTCCAAATTTTCCATTTCCACCTTAAATGGTGCAGCCTCAGGTGCCAGAATACAGCTGCACTATTTAACGGGAAAATCTGAACAAGAAGCTGGAGATTAAGAAGCTGAGTTCCAAATATGGGCATAACGACAACTACAGGAGGACATGATTTTAGTGGTCTAATATCGACCAGTAATGGTTGATTATCACTACTTGCCATCTCCAACTTCATCCTCTCACCTTTGGCTGCGCAATTCCAAGGGCCTCGAACAGCTCAGGATGCTTCACTGGTAACTCAATCACTTCCTTGATCTCTTTGATCTGCTTGTCCAGGCCGCCAATCATCTCGTAAGTGGAATCGGGCACCTTCTCGACCATCATCAGGGAAACCAGGGGGTCCACTTTGTTGGGAAGGATCTTGTGCAGCGTGTAGCTGTCATTACGAAGTGCTACACGGCAATTTGGAGTCACCTGTTGGGAAGACGTTTCACATTTCGCAAACTTGTAGGGGCTACATATTCTCAAAAAAACTGGAGTCACTGTTGGAGTAAAAGGTTTAGAATCAATGTTTTCAATAATATGTATAAAATGATTCAACTTTATAGGTTTCAAGTAATAATTAGTACAACATTACGAAGCTGGAGGCCACAGATGAAACTAAAAATTACTAAAAAACCTGCATCAAAAATGAAGTTATAATAAAATTAACATCCATAAGATCTCATTTCACAAGCAATCAAATCCTTAAGGAGATAACCTGATAAGAAATAATAGTAAATAGACGATTAAGCATGTCATACATCACTTACTGACTTTGTTGTTCCCAAAATACTTGAATACACTTATATTTGATAGATTTGTTACCACCAACACTTAAATCTACACTGTATATAGAATAAGACAAAGTACTAACATGACAAGTCTCACCATCACCACAAAGAAATAAACCAAGAAACAAGACTCACATCATTGATGTCAATGTTCTTGTCCACATCCACCACAAATTTCCCCTCAGGATGAACCTTAAAATAAATAAAAATATTATTTCAAGCAGAAAATGCCAGAAGAACAGTACAAATCAGAAGAAGATAAAATAAATAACAATTCAGCAAAATTCACCTTAACCAGGACTTTCTTCTTGTCCATAGCTCGGACCACCTCACCCACATAGGAGCCCTGCTCTTGCAGCAGCTGCAGCTCCTCCCGCAGGAGACGCACTGAAACAACGCATGCAACTTTAGTAACTTCACAAAAATATAGTCTTGGGGTAGTTTTTGCCCCATTTACCGAAATATAAACACATTTTATACACAAATAGAGCAGAAATGACATTTTTAACTTAGTCATAACACAATTTAGTGAACAGGGTTGTGTACCATGAACGCTCTACTGCATGAATTATTAAACATGATAAAATGTTTTGTGTTTGTTACTTGAAATTGCTTAAATATTGGAAATTTTGGGGAAAAAAATGCAACCTAAAATTTAACTTTTCTTTTTAATTTAACTTCTCTAAAAACATCCTTTTATACTTTTACTGAAAACAAGAACAAACAAATGCAACTTATATTAAGTGAAATGTACGGCCCAATATTTACAAATATTGGAAATTAATACAATTTCAGTTGGTATTTGGAATGTATGGTAATAACAATATCATAATAAAAATTGTTTGTCCTTTTAAAGTAAACGACCCTTTTTCCACAATTAAACAAGAAAACACAGATTTTATATCACTGCTTTTTAGTAAAATTAAGATAAAGTAATTGTTGCTATATGGCAACATTGTGCAGTAGAGGGTTAAAATGTTTTCAACATCCCTACCAGATTCCTTAATTTCAATGCCAATTCCTGAACAACACGTTTGCCGACACTTACAGGCCAAAAGCGGCCGTGACTTAAACTAAAAATGACCGAGAAGTCCTGGGAGTTTTTTTTACTGACTGTAATCGATTAGAGACAAATGAAGAGGTGCAGGAGTTCATAATGTGCTACAGAATGCAATTAGGATTCTAGATTGGACCAAGCAGGCCTGTTGGCTCATGGATGCTAAGATTGACTACTTGAGCACTGAAATTCAGTACTGAATGAATGTTTCGATACTCAGTAGTACTGAAGTAATTTAGTCAGTGATAAAAGGTATTGCTTTTCGATACACAGCCCCTAATTAATGAATTGATCTCAGTAGAAAATGTACAGATTAGTCAGCGCATAGATTCTGCCGTTTCTGTAAGTGGAACACTTTGAGGGCTTTTTTGTGATTTTACAGTGTTTAGTGCTGAAATTTAGCAGGGATTAAAAAAACAAAAGTTAGCCCTGATTTCTTTTAACACTTAACAGTGTAAGAGAGCTCAGCCACTAAACACTACCTTTGGCATTCAGCTCGTTCCTCTGGGCCTGCAGACGTCTGAGATTCTGGCTCTTTTCGTTCACCGTCAACTGCAAAAACAAAACAAGCTTGTGTTTCAATCTTGTCTAACAAACCATTATAAAGTGTGAATCAACTGCCTTCAAACAAACATGAGTATCATTAAAGGCATCATTCAGCAGCTTTTGACAAAACAAGAAACAAAACAAAGCTCCCAACCTGGTCATGCAACAATTACACGTTTAAAATATGTTAACATTATTTACAAGTAATAAACTTAATTATGCATTTTTCTGCTAATTTTAAAGCACACTCTTTATTTGCTGAGTTTAACATGATGGAAAAAGTCAAAGATTTAAAATGTGCCATAAATTTGGCACAGCCTACCTTTTGTGTGCTATTTTCCCCCAAATGTGTCAAATTCAGCAAATTAACTATCATTTTAATTAAAATGTGCAGAAGTGTGTTCTCTGTAAAGGATGTGTTCACTTATTTACACATTCATTTGACCAGGGGCGCCCAAACTTCTGCACATGACTATACCTTTTTCCAGTCTTGAAAGATTTTGTTGTCCTATTCTTGTGAGATAAAGTCAGATATTATGCAAGAAACTCCCACAGAATCTGTTCTTTTTTCCTGTTTGTCTGTTCACATTATCTTTTAAATGTGATCTCTATGCGACATCAGTCTGAACAGATCAGCTCCTAAACTGACCCACGTGCGCAAAAGAACAGAGCTTCTCGTTGCTTCTTGTGGCTCATCCAGACGTAAACAATCACAGCTGCCATCGAACGCCAGTCTCTCCCGGAGGTTCAGCTTCATCTTCACCAGCATCACAGGAGCCATCATAAAGCTTCACTGACTGACAGCTGGGCTCGTCACCCAGAATGTGTTCGAGCTCACAGTAAAAAGGGTGCGGTCACTTCTTTGGTTTGTGTCCTCGGACTCTTTAAACTGCTCTCTGACACCGCAGCCTCGCTCTCCTACAATCTTTTCAGACACGAAGCGGCTGTGATAAGCCTGTTCTAATTTTTTGTACAGAAACATCAGCCCAGATGTTTATGAGCCTCGGCAGTGCGAAATGATGACGAATGTTGAGTTGGACTGACATAAAAGTCGCATGAATTCTGATCTGGCTGTTCAGACTGAGTCGCACTGCTGCAGATCGGATACGAATCAGATTTCAGTACCACATATGAAAGCGTCTCAAATCTGAAGTGGAATTCTCAGATTGTGTGTTTTTTCCTGTTCACACTGACACACAGACACACATCTGTGTCACATACGAAGAAAAAGATCAGATTCGGGCCACTTTTACCTGCTGTGTGAACAAAGCCTCAGTCCCTGAGTCACTGTGTGCATCAGAAATCTTTCCTCCAAAAGATTTCCACATACAGTTTACTTGGTATGATAACGAGTTCTGTGGTTGAGCTGGAAAAACCTATTTTTTCAGATTTAGCACTTTTTTTGTACTATCACCAGCAGTAATCGAATAAGAAACATAAGCTGGCAAGTTTGTCTACAGTTAAACATTTCACATCAAACCACTCTGCCTTTGTTTACATCTCACCGAATGACAATTTAGAAAAATTGGTGGAATTGCCCTTTAAGTAGATTTGAATCCACGAAAATGGGAACAAGCTTATAAAATAAAGGCGTTTTCCTCACCTGTAACTCCTCTATTTTGGACAGGTAGTACTGTCGGAGGCCAGAGCCGCCTTTGCTCTCCTCCAACTCCATCTGAGGAGCATTAACATCAGAACAGAATCAGAACCAGAGCTGACAGAAGAGAACCTTACATGAAACTACACAGTTAAAAAAGATGGTTCTTCAGTAAAGACAGTGGTTGTCCATAGAACCATGAGTTCTATATAGAACCATTTCATGCTTAAATGGCTCTTCAGTCTGACGGAGAACGTGTCTATAAAAGAACCTTTTTGAAAATGGTTCTAGGTAGCACCAAATGGTTCTAATGCCACATGCCTGACATCAGCACAACCATCTCGGTGCTGTATACAAGTATTTTCAATAAAAGATTCTATATAGAACCATATACAAACACATTCTCCACCAATCTGAAGAACCATTTTACCATGCAAGAACCATTTAAGCATGAAGTGGTTCTACAAAGAATTCATGATCCTAAACAGAACCATTACCTTTACTGAAGAACCCTCGAAGAACCATTTTTAAGTGTGTACAAGAAGTCAAATCAGCGTGAGTAGACACTTCAGTAGCATTAGCAAGCCAAGTTAAAATAAAAGGACAGAATCTGAACAAGTAACACCAATTAATTAAACGAGGCTTGTGTAAAAAAGCAAGAACAAAGCTAAGAAACAAAAGGCAAAATACTAAATAATAAAATAATGTCATTTAGCTGAAGTTACAACAGTTAAAATCAGTTTAACTGTCCAGCCTGAGAAGCTGAAGTTAGCTTCTCATTCGAATTCCCCGTTCCACCTTAAATGATGCAGCACCTTCATTCGGGCGCCTCAGGAGCGCGAACGTAACTCTATTGGACTTCTACACCATTTAAGGTGGAACGGGAAATTCCAATAGGAAGCCAAGTTCAGCCTCCTAAGTTGACTGATAAAAGCAGCATTAAAGCTCAGCCTTCATTAACTAGCTTAACTCCAGCTGCCCCTCCGGTTGATTTATCTAAATTATAAGTTAATTACATAATAAATAAAATAGTTAAAGGTTTTGTGGAGCCGCTGCTCCGTTAGCACGCTAACGTTAGCATTAGCTGACCGCCGTTTACCACAACGCTACCGTTAGCCTACCAGCTAACAATGAGACAGCAAAGCGGCGTGCCGGCTCAAAAATAACGAGTCGGAGAGACGCTTTTCTTTCGCTTCACAGTTCCTCGTGTTAAATACCCGCGTATGAAAGGTGCAAAATGGCTCCAAAAGCCCTTGTTTGCGAGCCGCGCGGTGTTTAATTGGTTTAAATCAGAAGCACTTACATGGTCGAGGCCGTCCAGTGCCATCTTAAGCACAGCTCCAACGTTCAGCACGGCTAGTTTTGCAGGAGCTCGGCGGCGCCCTCCAGCGGAGCCCTCCGCCGCTGCATGGTTCATGATATACGGTAAAATCAGAGCCGGGGGAATCGGAGTCCGGCCACGTCCTGCTCTTATCATAAGGACTGCGAAACGCCAGAGGGCGCCCGCGAGCGAGTCCTCGGTGAATGGGGGTGAATGGAGCTAAACGGCTAAAAACGAACAGTTAAAACAGTTAATAACCACTTCTCCAGGAGCTTCCTTTAAATTTAGAGAGTAGAAAGATGTATTTAACTAAAAAAAACCGCTAAAAAACAAAGAAAAGCTACCTGTATGTTTACTTTATTTCTATAGCATACGGGTTTGGGGCAGTAGGACACTAGCATTACTGCTAGTGAGCGCTGACAGAGAACTTGTAGAGTGGAGAATTATCACCAGAGCCGGTTTATGAGGAGTCTTGCCTCTTCCTATTTCCCCTGTTATATCAAAAACAGGACTGCTAAACAGCAGAGGGCGCCCGCAAGCGAGTCCTCAATGAATGGGAGTGAATGGAGCTCAACGGCTAAAAGCAAAAAGTTTAAATAGTTTCTAATCACTTGCCCAGAACGTTTCTTTACTTTTAGAAAGTAGAAGAACGTATTTTACTAAAAAAGCAAAGAAAACTCGCCTATATGTTTCCTTTTTCTACAGCAAACGGGTTTTGGGCAGCAGAAGACGGGCATTACTGCTAGAGAGTGCTGATTGATTGGCGAGCGGAGCAGCTCATTGGCTGTTTGCTGTTCATTAAACATTTCACATCAAACCACTCTGACTTTGTTTACACCTCACTGACTAAATTATACACCACTTTAGAAAAATTGGTGGAATTTCCCTTTGAGTAGATTTGAATGACAGAGAACTTGTAGAGAGGAGAATTACCACTCTGTAATGTCTTCCGGGTTTCTCAAATGCTAGAGGGCGCTCCCGAGCGAGTCCAAAATGAATGGGTTAAGATGGAGCATTTGAGCAAATTCATAGTTTATAAATGATTAAACACTTTTAATGTAAAAGAATGCGATCATTTCCTGAACACAGAGCAGCATAAAACATTTTAACGCTGCTGTTATATTTTCAAGAGCTTTTAAACTCGAGTTGTAGGAGGAGTTTAAAACAGTGCCTCGTGTATGTTCATGACGTCTGTGAGTGTGAACAGCCAATGAGCTCCATTTACTCCCATTCATTCAGGACTCACTCGCGGGCGCCCTCTGCTGTTTTGCAGTACTGTTTTTGATATAATGGGGGAAATAGGAAGAGGCCAGGATCCTTATAAATCAGCTCTGGTGCTGATTGGTTGGCATTATTGCTACTGAGTGCTGATAGGTTAGTATTACTACTAATGAGTGATGATTGTTGAGCTGATGACTTGGCACGTACTGATGTCATAAACATACATGAAGTGCTGTTATAAACTCCTATAACTGGGGTTCAAAAGTGTCCAAAACTATAACAGCAGTGTTAAAGTGTTCTGTGCTGTTCTGTGTTCAGGAAATGTCAGAAAATATTGCTGTCGTCTGAAATGGCTGCCCTGTTTATTTTTATAATTCACAATAAGTCACACTCTGCCCTAAATCACATTGACAAGTCTGGACAACCTTAATTAAGACCTGGATGCTGTTTGAGGAGGTTGAGAGAAGAACTGATGATGTTTTTTCACAGAAACAGTTTGGGCTGTTTGGGTGACTATTGAGTTCCAGTGTTTGTTAGCTGCATTGGCCTTACAGCTCCAGTGCTAAACTAAAGAAGCAAAATTTGGGCACTAAACTCTTCATGGTTGATTGACTCAGTCTGGGGTGGGCTGGAAACTGTGTACATGTGATTTTTCACCAAACTAGTCCTTTAATGAAATGAACCCACATAAACACATTATTTGTGAAATACCCTTTCACTTTAAAATACAAAGGTCGTCCTCCTGTCTGTCATTCGCTGGAAAATAGATATCAAACATTATGACATCCCTCATGACAATTACCGGTAATGATAACAAGGCAGTTATATTGCTGGACATACATATGACAACAAAGGACATCAATGCTTATGTCAGTGTTGTGTAGAAGGTAGAAGGGTCCAAGTAAAGATTAGATTAGGTTCTTTATTGTCCTCCAAAGAGGAAATCTGTGTTCACAACCTGTGCTGTTCATACATTGTTCTGGGACATACAAGATCAGAAAATAACACACATTTGAATAAACACTATTAAAACAAACAGAAAGGACAGGAAACAAGACCCATCCATAAAGCACAAGGCCTACATATCAGTCACTCTCAATGACTACGTTCACATTTCAAGTCTCGTTGCTCAAATCCGATTTTTTGCTCAAATCTGATCTCTCTGACTCGATGGTTCACACTCGTTTAGGTAAGTGATTCAAAACGGTCATTAATGTGACGAACCGGCGTCCTGAAATGACCCTCATGCGCACATCCTACTCAGTAACGTCACGTGAATGAATCACGACCATCATCAGCACAAACTAACGAGCAGAACGAGCTTCGCTGAGAAGATCATTAACTCTGATCAGCTCTCAGCTTCATGATTAGAGCGAGACGAAGGAGAAAAAGGTGAGATGTGTTGCTTTTCCACCGTTTACAGGCTTTAACTTCTGTTCGGCGCTGCTGCCATGGTAACGCTGAATGACGGCGCACGCGCAGTGGGGAAAAAAGCACATGAATTCCGATCTGAGCGTCACATTAAGGTCGCATGGCCACGAATCTGATACGTATCCGATCTAGGACCACATATGAAAGTGGCTCAGGTCGGATTTGAAAAGATCAGATTTGTGTGTCCACACAGCCCTGAAAACACCAGATCTGAGTCACAAATCGGATTTAAGCCACTTCAACCTGGTAATGTGAACGTAGCCTATGAGAGCAGCTTTAGATCATCTGTTTCAGTGGGGCAGCTTATTAAGGGCTGATGTGGCTGAAGGTAAAAACTGGCTTTTTCACACACTGCTGTTCTGTATCTCCGGCCTGATGGAAGTAAAGTGAAGAAAAGGTGCCATGGGTGGGCGGGGTCTTGTACTGTTGTGACGGCCCCTCTTAAAACAGCCTCATTGTTCAGCTTTGACAGGTTGTGTGTGGGGAGGCCTGTGATGACCATTAACCCTTTGTTGGAATATGAAGGCTAAAAACGGAGCAGCAATATCAGTATTTTAGGTGATTTTCCGAGCCAAATTACTCACGGATGCTGACATCACAGCTCGATGATGTCACGCTAGCTAGTTAGAGCCGGGGCTGCTGAATGGTCTGATGTGTTTATCATGTCTGTAGCTTAAACCTGTCTTATCTATGGGTTTTTTTCAGCAGGGATAGTCAAGAAACAGGTTCAACAGTACAGCGTAATAGGCTCAGTTATGTTTCTGTAAAGGCAGTGAGAGCAGTGAAGGTGCTACATGAAGTGCTCTTAACTTTCTAATGACAGAAAGTCTCTGCTGGCATCTCTTGCAGAGGTCTGTTACATGCTGGTCAAAGCTGATTGTGCGTTACCCAGTCAAGCAGCAGTCTAAGGCCCAATCCCATTTCACCCCTTGGCCCTACCACTTAGCCCTACCCCTCCGTTTTGTGCCTTCTCATCTAGGGCGTCCCGGTTTTTGTTGAGATAGGGGGGTAGAGCGAAGTGTTAGGGCTGCATGGTCCTCCAAACAGGGGGTTTTCGGAGACTCCAAACAGGGTGATGTGAGAAAATAAGAAAAACTAGCAAGAAGGCTGAACAAGAGACCAAAGAAACCCACAAATGTGAGAATTTTCTCAGATAAAAAGTTACAATAACCATTTTATTACCTTAGTTTAATGTCGTTTCAATGTATTATGGTCCTTTTAATCATAACAAGCATAAAAAATCACTAGCAATATTGATGTCTTGGTAGCTAGCTGGCTAAATTTCCCGTTCCACCTTAAATGGTGCAGCAGTTACATTCTGGCACCTCAGGCATCAGAACTGCTGCACCATTTAAGGTGAAATGGGAAAATTCGAACAAGAATCTGCTGAATATCTGACTTCAGCTTCATTTCACTGAAGAATTAGGGGTGGGTGATAATTGCCCCCCTCTTTGAAGGCATATGATGCCCTAAATGTAACTAAAGCCCAGCAGTGAGGAGCTGAACTTTACCCTCCTCTGCTGTCACTGCAGACTGGCAGGGTCGCCTACAGAGCAGCGCTGGTAGCTGTTAATAAAGTGATGCTCTTTTTATTTGAGGGTCCCATTTCATAGAGAAAGACTCCAACCACTAAAACTTGTAACACAATTCTAAGGGGCAAGGTGACCCTCGTAAACAAGGGGTAGAGGTCAAAATAAGAAATAGGATTGGCCCTAAGGTGCCTACAGTCCACCTGCATGTCTCAGCAGTGAGGCGACCCTGTTGAAGCCTGCCCTTCTGTAAACAGTCACACATGCCGAGCCCAGCAGGCCAGCGCTCGAGGAGGTGTAAGCCGAGACCACAGTCAGACAGGTGTGACCAGACCGGCCTGTTTGGTCAGATAGCAGCTCAAAAGAGTCAGAGCAGCGCTTTTCCTTCCTCCTTTCAATTCTATACAGGTTCAAATCTAATGTTCTGTGCACGACCAACGATAACTAACTGAAAAATGATCTCACCTGGCAGCACAAATCACATTCAACCTAATGAGATGTTGCCAGTTTATTCAGAACAGCTGAAGCAGATATTTATCCTGGAAAACCTCAGTTATACACCCTTAAAAATGGGTCTTCAAGTGTCCTTTAGTAAATGCAGACTGGAACCGTGAAGACTCAAAGAACCATTTCAATGCATGGTGGATTGGTTCTCCTCTACGGTACCCCTGCTGTATATGGTTCTTTAAAGAACTTTAAAATAATGGTTCTATATTGCACCAAAAAGGGTTGTGCTACGTTTTTGGTACTACCTAGAACCCTTTCCGAGTGTACAACAACCGGATTAGAACTAAACCCTACTTTACCAAACAGTGACTTTTTAAACACATACAAAACATCATCTGAGACTACATCTGCCTTTTCTAAAGGAAATGCAGCACTTCAGAGGCAAGACAGTAAAAGAAGGAATTAATAAAGAAATAGAAATGAATAAATGAAGGAATGAAGAGAAAAAAGAAGGAAGGAAAGAAAGAATAAAACAAAGACCATCTGGGGAAAACAGACGAAGGAAATCAGTTCACAGAATAAGGTTTAAAAAGTTCAGAAGACTTAAAGACTTAAATCTAAAAATACTGAAATCAGCTGGTTTAAATACAAAGATGGAGGAATGAAAAGTAGTAAAGAAATAAAGGAGTGATAAAGAGAGGAGAGAAAGGAAATAAAGGAGTGAAGCATGATAAAGAGAAGAGAGGAGAGAAAGAAAAAACAACTGATGAAAAGGGGAGAGAAAGAAGAAATAAAGGCGTTAAGTGTGATAGAAAGAAGAGAAGAAGAAGAGGAAGAAGTAAATAAAGGAGTGAAGTGTGGTAGAGAGAAGAGAGGAGAGGAAGAAATAAAGGAGTGAATTGTGATAAAGAGAAGAGAGGAGGAGAGAAAGAAGAAATAAAGGAGAAAAGTGTGATAAAAAGAAAAGAGGAGAGAAAGAAATAAAGGAGTGAATTGTGATAAAGAGAAGAGAGGAGGAGAGAAAGAAGAAATAAAGGAGTGAAGAATGATAAAGACAGAAGGAGAGAAAGAAGAGATAAATGAGTGAAGTACAACCCCGTTTCCAAAAGATTTGGGACGCTGTGCAAAATGTAAATAAAAACAAAATTCAATGATGTGAAAATAATTTAAACCTTATATTTAACTGAAAATAGTACAAAGACAACAAATCAAATGTTGAAACTTTTTTGAAAAATATTTGCCCATTTTGAATTTGATGCCAACAACACGTTCCAAAAAAGTCGGGACGGGGGCCTGTTTACCACTGTGTTTCATCACCTCTTCTTTAACAACACTCTGTAAGCGTTCGGGAACTGAGGAGACACTGCTGTAGTTTTGAAGTGAGATGTTTTCCCGTTCTTGTTTGATGTAGGATTTCAGCTGCTCATCAGTTCAGGGTCTCCTTTGTCATATTTTTCATTTCATAATGCGGCAATTGTTTTCAGTGGTGGAAGGTCTGGACTGCAGGCAGGCCAGTTTAGCACCTGGACTCTTTTAATACGGAGCAATGCTGCTGTAATACATGCAGAATGTGGTTTGACATTGTCTTACTGAAATAATCATGGCCTTCCCTGAAAAAGACGTCGTCTGGATGGCAGCATATGTTGCCAAAACATGTATATATCGTTTAGCATTAATGGTGCCGTTACAGATGTGCAAGTAACCCATGCCATGTGCACTAATGCCCCCTATACCATCATGAATACTGGCTTTTGAACTGTGCACTGATAACAAGCTGAGTGGTCTTTAGCCCAGAGGACACAGTGTCCATGATTTCCAGAAGGAATTTCAAATGTTGATTCGTCAGACCACAGGACACTTTTCCACTTCCCCTCAGTCTGTTTTAAATGAGCTTGGGCCCAGAAAAGGTGGCAGCATTTCTGGGTCCTGTTTACATTTGATTTCTTCATTCTGCATTTAAGAATTTTAATTAGCATTTGTGGATGCAGTTATGAACTGTTTTCAAAGACAGTAGTTTTCAGAAGTGTTCCTGAGCCCATGCAGTGATTTCCACTACAGAATCATGTCTGTTTTTAATGCAGTGCCGTCTGAGGGCCCAAAGATCACAGCCTGCAAATACTGTTTTTTTGGCCTTGGTCCCTTACATACAGAGATTTCTCCAGATTCTCTGAATCCTTTAATGATATTATGTACTGTAGATGATGAAAAGCAGAAGTTCTTTGCTATTTTACATTGAGAAATGTTAAAAGACTCAGCCTCTCTGCGATGCTCTTTATACCCAATCATGTTACTGACCTGCTGCCAATTAACCACCAGGTGTTTTTTTAGCATTACACAACTTTACCAGCCTTTTGTTGCCCCATCCCAACATTTTTGGAACGTGTTGTTGGCATCAAATTTAAAATTGGCAAATACTTTTAAAAAACAAATTAAATTTCTCAGTTTTAGCATTTGATATGTTGTCTTTGAAGCATTTTCAATGAAATATAGGGTTTAAATGATCATCATTGCATTTTGTTTTTATTTACATTTTTCTCAGCGTCCCAACGTTTTTGGAAATGGGGTTTTATGATAAAGAGAGGAGGAGAGAAATAAGAAATAATCAGTGAGGTATGATAAACATCTGAACGTAGCTCATTAGACTCAGTGGGATTTTTGCCATCATTTTGTAAAGCTTGTCCAGCTTTGAAACTGTTGCTAAGACAGAAGGCATTTGTGGGTGGAGCCTAGACACGTCTATTTCGAACTGAATGAAAGAATTCATTAAAAAGACCCAAACCAAAGTCTTTGTGCAGGCAGACAATTTTATTGTACAAATATACCAACAGACCTGCCCAGTACAAAAGTATAAAAGTAAGCATTTGATTGATATAAAAAACTACAAAACAGAACATGCATTTTTTTTTCCTTACAAAAATGCGTAACCCCGCTGAACCGGTTATAAAAAGTACAAGAACACGTTGAAATTCAGCTCGACAGCGGCGCGCCCTCAATACTTTCACTTACACAAAGACCAAAAATATAATAATCTCACAGGTTGGGATTTAGAAGTACTTGCAAAACAAATTTTAAGAATGACTAAGTGCGCATGTCATTAACACAAAAACAACCCAACAAAACAAAACACAACCTGATCTAAACAATCATTAACCCGAGCGATGGCTTAACTGCTGTTCGGAATGTAAAAAAAGCACAACTATGCATCGAACAGATACACTTTCACCTGTAAAGAAGAGCAAAAAATATGGCTTTAACCTGCAAATTCACTCCAGGATTAAGGAATAGTTAAAAATGACAATTTAAACCTTTCCTCAAATGTAGCCGATCAGCCAAGACATGGTTGGTATTTGCTTCTTTGGTTTTGCTTTAGAGCTGTGAGGCTAATGTAGTTATAGAGGAATGGAAGGTTCTACCCCACCAGACCAGCACGATACGGACAGCGATGCAATTTTTTGCGATTTTAATATAAAACTCTATTTATACTTTATTAGTAAATCAATTATGTGAGATGTTTGAAGACTGAGCTGTGCTATTTTAACCAAAATAACTTTTTGGATCATGCGAACATCAAAACAGTGCAGAAACTCATCTGGAGCTGTGACTGATCAGGATGATCACAGTGATTGGTTAGATGAGTGTGTCTACATGCACTCAGTAATCTGATAATAATCGGATTTTTGCACTTATCTGATTATTCCAATGGACATTAACAGCACACTCCGATTTCTTAGATCGGAGTAAGGTTTAGAAATCCGATTAAGAAATATGATAAAAACAGCTGGATTTTAGCTCAGTAATCAGATTTATTAGTGCATGTGAACTCTTACTCTGATTTCTTTCTATTTCTCAGTCTGAGCATGTGTGAAAACAGACGGCGGTCGCAGAAATAAGCGAGCAGCACCGCCGCGAGATGCAGTAAAACACTTTTGGAGTGAGGCTGAAACCAAATACATGCTTGACGAAATGAAGGATTAAAATATTCTTAATCTTCTAGATGATGTATTTTTATATTTTCAGGTAAAGTGGTGCGATGTTTAAAAAAAAGCTGTGGCCTGAAGTTTTACATGATGTTTACATCGCGTCTTCTTCTGTGAGTTAATTGGCTGGTTGCAAAGCAAATCTGATTACTGTCTGATTCATGTAGACCTGAAGTTTCCCCATTATTATTACTTAAGTGCATGTAAATATGTTGATCAGATTACTGACAACATCTGATTTTCTGCCTTTATCGGATTATTAAGTGCAAGTAAATACACTCAATATCACAATAACATACTGTGCAGCTTTATCATGTAACTGCCTCCAGTTGTGTTAAGCTGCTAATCATTTCAAAAGGACTTTCTGACACTGTATAAAACAGCATCATCTACAGTTGTATGGAAAATTTTTTAACCCTTCGCTCAAATGACACATTTTGTAGATTTTCTATGTGAAGATAAGTTAACACATCTTCTACAGGGTTACATAAATTATATATAGTTAAATATGGCATTTTTCTGATAATTTAGTGCACTGAATTATTTGCTGAGTTAAATGTGTTTGAAAAAAATACAGAAAGTTTATTTTTTCCCCAATACGTTAAATTCAGCAAACAACAGTAATTAGCTTTTAATTCGCTTCCATTACTCAGCTACATTAGCCTTGTAGATCCAGTGCAAAACTAATAAAGCAAAACTTCAGACCCCAAACATGTTCTGGCTGATCGACCGCATTTGAGGTGAGAAGAACTTGGCAAACTATTCCTTTAAGAAGAGTGAAGGCATCGGAATTCTTTCAGAAATCAGATATTCTTAAGTTTATGGCATCTCAGTGTCGATTATGAAAAATATGAAAATGGCTTATAATCCTACCCACTGTTACAAACAAGTACAACGCTCTCTAGCTGTGTTCGCTCACAGCTACGTCTGGCACAGTCACAGTAAAACACCCTAACAACACGAAACAGTCTGTAAACACTGGAGGAGAAAGGGGGTGGGGGGACCTCGAATCGACTGAAGCAAACAATGGCTCTTCAACGCAGATCAGCATCGTCTTCCTGAGAGTCTGACGGAGATGGATTCCTGCACCCATATCAAAGTCTACGTTTCATATAAAACGCCCTATTCCAGCTACTTAATTCGAAGCTTCTATCTTAGTACACAGTTCAATCTTGCAGGCAAGAATGCTAAAAAAAAGAAAAAAGGCAGTTGTGGCTTTGCAGAGCTGCTGGGATCAGAAGCTCTTTCCAAAAATGGCAAGCTTGATAGGAAATACCGAATGCTTCAAAAAGCACATAAGAGCTAACACCAGCGATTTAGCGAAACTGTCCAATATCCAGGACCAGAAACATAAAATCACACGTAAAATTAATGATGTGTATGTAATGTTGCACATTACACTGAAGACGATATGTATGAAATATAAAAAAAAAGAACAACAACAACAAAAAAAAACATTCCAGTTGAGCCGTTCTGCCGCAGCGTTCCTGCGGAATACGGCCGAACCCCTTTCTGAAGGGCTGAAGAGAAGTGTGCATCTGCATTCTTGGATTAATGGCACTGGTCTAGGACTCAGACTTTCCCTCCATCTTATCCTGTTGGTTAGGATTATTTAGGATGTGGTGGGCGAAGGCCAGTCCAAGATGAGCACTCAGAAGTTCCCTACCCGCAGCCTCTGAGGCTTAGGTGAGGCGAATGCCCAGTACCTGCTCCAGCTCCTGCCTTCTCTGCTGGACCTGTGAACCGCAAACACAAAGCATGAAACCAGTTATGCTGCCTTATTAGACCTTGCTTAAAAGTGAAGGCTCCAGAAGAGGTAGGAGAGACTGTCCTAGCACTTGTAACCGCAGTAGGGCTGAGCAATATGACAATATATATCATTATTGTGACAAATTACGTCACAATACAATACAGTGTTTTTCTGAACATATCGTCTGTACTTGTAGAAAACTGACTAACTGCATGTTTCATTATATAGAGAGCCAAATTAGTCCTGTTTAACTGGGCTTAGTGCAACACTGGGCCAAATACTGAATAAAAATCACTATATTCTCAGTTTTTGATAGTAATTTTTGGCACTACTTTTTCTCTGTTCCAACTGATCAGGCATAACATTATGACCACCTCCTTGTTTCTATGCTCATTGTCCATTTTATCAGCTCCACTTACTATATAGGTGCACTTTGTAGTTCTACAGTTACAGACTGTAGTCCATCTGTTTCTCTGCATACTTTGTTAGCCCCCTGTTACCCTGTTCTTCAGTGGTCAGGACCCCCATGGACCCTCACAGAACAGGTACTGTTTGGGTGGTGGATCATTCTCAGCACTGCAGTAACACTGACGTGGTGGTGGTGTGTTAGTGTGTGTTGTGCTGGTCTGAGTGGATCAGACACAGCAGTGCTGCTGGAGTTTTTAAACACCTCAGTGTCACTGCTGGACTGAGAATCGTCCACCAACCAAAAATATTCAGCCAACAGCGTCCTGTGACTCTTCTTTTCTTGAGTGTCTTGCTCCCCCTTTGCTGCTGTAGAATTTCCCTGTTGTAGGACTAATAAAGGATTATCTTATATCACATTGTGAAATTTTCTAATACAAAGGCTGTTTATCTGTCTGACTCTGAATAACCGATCATAAAGAAGCAGCTATCAATCAAGTTTACCATTACTGCTTTGACTTGATTCACAGATACATTAAGTGCCCCTATTTTCATGCAAAGTAGGACATTTTTTGGCCCAAATGGTGGCAAATGTGAGAGTAACAGGGTATTTTTTTAACACTTTTTTGCACTTTAGCTGCTGCAGCGTGAAACCAACCAAACTCAATAAAAAAGAAACCTTATCACAAAAACCCGAACTCTGGTTCAACTCTGGTCAAACTAACTATATAGCCTAATATAAGCAATGCAACATGTTTATATATATAAATTTGCACTGCAACTCATTTCATTGCAAACTCGGGTTCTGCAGCATCTCGCCATTCACAGTTGTTTGGAGCTATGCATGAAGGATTGTCGGTGACTGAGGGTCTCGAAGCACCAGCTGCATCCTTCGATCTCTCTCAAAGGCCCCATTTGAATGATCCTACAAAATGAGACTTCACTGATGTAATGGTCGAGAAATTGGCTGAATCCTCAGCTTTGAGAGGCTAAAGTTAGCTTTCTGCACAAGGTGAAGTTAAATCAACATTGTTATGACACATTTGACCATTAAACTGAGCTTAAAACATTCATTTTCACTGTGATTTTAAATTAAAGCAATAGTTCAGTGAAAAATCTAATTTACACACCAAATTTGACTCTGTTTGACTGTACAGACTTAGAGGTAGAAACTTTAACACACTGAATTTTTTTAACAGACTGTCTTTGTAAAATAGATTGTAGAGAGATCATATTGTCCTACCCATATTGTACGTCAGATGTGATTCTTGCTGTCGCTGTGCTACAGAGACAGAAGAGGATCAAAACTATGAAATGTACTTTACCTACAGCTGTACAGACGCGCTTTTCTGATGTGGAACAAAAGCCGCTCTTCTCCATTGTAGCATGTGTAGCATAACTAGCTAATACACGTCATTTAAAATCAGCTAGATTTGAATGACTTGATTATTAAGGTACATTGTACTCATTTACACTCATTATGGTATCGGTATTTGCAAGTACCTAAAAACGCACTCATACTTGGTCTGAAAAAAAAAGTGGTATAGATGCATTCCTAGTAGCTAAGAAGTAACAGCTTAGAGCTCACCAATTAGCACTGTGCAAACTGATTGCTTAGCTAAAATCAGCAGTCACAGCCATCTTGAGTCCTAAACTTAGACCCTACATTTGTACATTTTTATAGACAACAGTATTTCAGGGTCAGAAACCACATAAGCAAGTTTTTGAGATTACTAAACAACTCAGAGTGTAATGATTTTGGTATGCAATTAACACCATGCTAATTGGTGGGGCACAGGCTTCTATTACTTGTTAGCTACTTAAGCATCATACCTTCAGTGCAAAACTAAAGAAAAAAACTTTAGACACCAAGCATGACTAAACCATCACTTTAAATTGCCAACTAAGCAAAAAACATGCATTTTCACATACATTTTCAATGCTTGGTCAAGTTAAGACTGATGATCAGTGGACAATCTGGTTTCCAACCTACATTGGGAACCATTTCCAACACATACCTTGGAGAATACGTAACGACCCACAGCCTCTTGGACCCAGGGAGCCTGGTAGAACTCGCTCCTCCTCTCCTCCTCAGGGTTCCCGGCAGTGTCCGTCATCAGCTGAGTCAAACAAACACAAAGCAGACGCACAAGGGTCAAGTGGAGCAAACACGCCAAGTCCTCCTCCTCAGTCTCTCTCTCTCTCTCTCTCTCCCTCCCTTCCTCTCATACAAGTGTCCTGTAATGCCTCTCGCTCCATGTGATGTGATTGGACCCGTCACCAGCCTGAATGAGTTTTTAATGGAATCCAGCAATAGCCTCCCCGCCTGTAAACGTTTTTGGAGGCACATTTAACCACTTAGTGCAAATACGTCAGCCCCACTCTCATTCTGACAAGCTTCTAGGGAGGTACCTTGAGGTCTCGGCTTTGAGACTTGAGCCAGTCCTGGATGAAGTCCTGGGGGTTGGTGCTGAAGCTCAGCATGAAGTCTCTCTGAGTCTTCAGCTGGTTTATGGACTCGATGGTCTCGTGGATCTGATGAGAAACAGATTACATATAAACCTATATTACAACAAAAATCGGAAGAACTTCACTGCCTTCATTCAAAAACTTTAACACACTGGGTATATTTTGCTCATCAAAGTGTTATTATTTACACATTGTTCGGGTTTTGCCTGTATAATATGTTAAAGTGTTCTTTTCTAAGCTGTTGTTAAGAGACCACATTGAAGCTATTTTGACTCAAACGTAGTTTATAAACCGGAAAGCTTTGAGGTCTAACATCACAACAATGGGACAAAACGCATGAGCTTTGTCAGTGACACTGGCCTCTTTTCCACTGCAGGGCCGAATGGTTGTCTGTGGTCTGTTCACCACAGAACAGATTCGATTCTGACTAATAAAAGCTTTACTGACACAAATTTAGATGATAATGACTCAGCCCTGAGGAAGTGAAGTCGAGCAGCTGATGTTAGAGGGACAGAAAGCTGAAATTATCCTCTTCTCTGGTGTCTGAAGCTGGAGCCTCCTAGCTAAGCTAATGCTAGCCAGCTCTTCTCTCCCAGCTAGCTTAGCTTAGCTGAAGAGATCCAAACACCCCAGTACAGGTTCGATTCAAATACCTGCTCTGCTGTCACAAGTATAGGTGATAAAAAACGTATAACAGCGAGAGCAAAGTCGACTGATCGGTGTTGGAGTGACAGAGAGCTGAAATCAGACCTGTTTTGTTAGAGCTTTAAGCTATAGCCTGCTAGGCTAAGCTAACGCGAGTGTAGGGTGCCTCCCACTGCAGTACGGACTCAGTTCTAGAGAAATGATGATTAAAAACACCTGTTTAGAGGATAAAGACTCGTGTCTGAGAGCACAAATTCGAATGACCAATGTTGAAGTGACAGAAATTTAGAAATAGACTTGTTCTGTGGTGCTTTGAGCCGTAACCTGCTGGGCAACACTAATGCTAATGTAGTTATCAGGCTACAGGTGAACCCACCACAGTAAAGGCTGTCTCAGTAGCAGATGCTCATGGAGTGACTGACGGAATCAAACGTGTTTGTGGTGGGTGGCGTGTATGTTGCTTTTAGCCTGTTAGCAGTTAGACACTCGTTTGGGTATTTTTCTTGGGTACTGATTTTTCCCGGTTCTGATTTAGTCGTACAACAGATGGAAACAAAAACTGTAACCGGTCTCACGAGTCCGGACCAGCGAGGAACGGCCCAGTACGGCCCTGAGAACCATTTGGCTCGATAGTGGAAAAGTGGCCATTATTTTTCTCTAAATAAACCTGGTCCATCGTTTAGGTTATTGCACACTGTCAAATGAAAACATGCTCGTTTATATTAAAAACATTCTGAAAAGCCAGGCGTCCCCCAACGTTTGACGGACAGGCAGTGTGTATACAAAAAGATTTTCAGATTACATGTGTAGGTTTACCCTTCCAAACAAACCCACTTTCTCATAAGCAAACACACACCTTCATCTCCAAGGCAGCGATCTCCTGCTGGTTGGTGGTAGAGGAAAGGAAGCTGGTCATCTGGCTTTTCAGTGGGTCGTCCACTTCAACGTCAATGTCGAAGCAGGCTGTCTTCTTCTGGTCGTTGGGGTCCACGCTGCCCACAGCCAACAGCACAATGAGCACCAAGAAATCAAACTTTGATAATGTTTTACTGCTTTACTGTAGAGCTGTGACTGACGATTTCTTCTAATATTTATAATTTACAATAGATAGATAGATAAATAGATAGAGAGATAGAACTTTATTGATCCCAAAGGGAAATTGCAGTGTTTCAGCAGCAACACATATAATTGCACATAAATTTACATATACTATGCAGAAAAATAGAAAACAGAAATAAATCTAGACAGAAGTTAAAGTACAAGAGAAATAAAATTAAAGTATATCTATTTGTATATTTACATGGCATATGAGACAGATTTGTTGTATTTACATGATAGCAGGCACTGAAATACAACAAATCTGTCTCATATGCCATGTAAATATACAAATTGGTAATTTACTTAATATAATATAATGTATACATTTTAATTATATTTTAATATAATGATTTAAATTTATATAATTTACTTAATGACTACCTAACTAGCAGAAGACGTAATCAACGTTTTTCATAATCAACATTGTCGACTTAACTAATCACTGCAACCCTACTTTACAGGAACGTCACAGGCCCCACAAACAAAACTAGCCATGACTAAGAGCAATAATCCCTTCTCAAAGGCTACATTCACCATACAAGCCTCGTTACTCAATCCTGATTTTTGGCTCAAATCCTATCTTGGTTCACATTTGTGCGGGTAGGTGACTCAAATCTGCTATTAATGTGAATAAACCTGTCCTGAAACTATCCGCTTGTGCACATCCTAATCAATAATGTCACATGAATGACTTGCGTGCGTCACAAACAACAAACAAACTAACCAGCAGAACAATCCTTCGTCGTGAAGATGATTCACTGTGAGCAGCTCTCAGCTGTTCACTATTAGAGCAAGACGAAGGATCAGATGCTTTTGCACTGTTTACTGCCACAAACTTCTGGTTTGCCGCTGCTGCCACATTAAACAATGCTGCATGCACAGTGAAAAAAAATGAATTCTGACCTGATTCTCGTTAAGGTCGCACGACCATCAATCAAACTTGTAGCCAATTTAGGACCAAATATGAAGGAAAAAATCAGATCTGTGTCAGATTAAGGCAGAACGATTGGTGTCCTTTCAGCCTAGTTATGTGAAAGTAGCCAAAGACACCAGGACTAGACAGCAAAAGCACTGCGTGCACACACACACCTGATGATGTGGTTGATGACGATGGGGTCGGGGTGCTGCAGGAGCCCAGCCAGCTTCATGGGGATCTCAGAGAACCTCATCCGAGGGCAGGCAAAAATCTGCACCAGCACCCAGAACAACACACAGTATATCATTAGTGACTGTAACCACAGAATGTGGTTCATTTCTAACAGATATTATGAACTGCGTTTAAAAAGCTACACTCTTAAAAATGATGGTGCTTCAAGGGTTCTTTAGTAATGAAAATGGTTCTATATAGAACCATGACCTCTCAAAGAACCTTTTGCATGATTCTTTGCATCGTGAAAAAGTTCTTCAGATTGACTGAGTGTGAATGTGCAGTATGTGGTTCTATATAAAACCTTTTTGAAAAGGGTTCCTCTATTGTTACCATGTCAAGCATGTAATAACAGAAGAACCCTTTTTGCTGCCCTTTTGGAAAATGGTTCTATACAGATCCATCTACAGCACATTCTTCATCAATCTGAAGAACGCTTGCGTGATACAAAGAACCCTTTAATCGTGCAAAAGGTTTTTTGCAGTGTTCATGGTTATATTCTGAACCAATTCCTTTACTAAAGAACCCTTGAAGAACCATCGTTTTTAAGTGTGTAGGCTGCAGTCCAGGAGTCCAACACTACATCAATGAAGGATCTTAAGGATCCTTGAATGCAGTCAAGAAATGCAGCCTACATTCTGACCATTTCTGAGGACATAACCAGAGTATCTGTCATGGTCTATTGCCACCCATAATTCTCTGCAGACAAGTCTGGCACAAAGTGCATATTGTTCAAAAAAGGCCAGTAAAATATACAGTAAAAAAAAAGAACATGCTATTCCTTTAGTTGTGTATCTGTTTAAGAGGGTAAAATGCACCTGCTTTCAGTAAGGATAGTTTTTAGCTTGGAAGATAGCACGTTATTACAAACAAATGATGTTCTGCCTGCCGCATTACATCATTCACATCATTGTTTTACTTGCAGGCATACAGTCATTCACATCAACAGTATTTTCACCATCAGATTTTGCAACATATCCTTTATGATGACGTGACAAAGCAGCCTTGGTAGACTGTCCGTTACGCATTGCGTAATACAAAAGAGGAGCCTTCATAGATCAGTGCTACTGAGGACCCACCCTTCTCATCTGCAGCCTGGCTTCTGGAATGAATGCAAGCCACTTGCAACTCTTAGTGCTGGGTGATATGGCCTCAAATGAATATCACGATTAATTGAATGTTTCACCCCGATTAATAATGATTATTTTGTTTTTGTTTTTTTGTGTTTGTTTGTTTTTTTGATCTAATAGTTCACTGAAAAGGCTTGTACTGTAAATATGCTCTGCATATCTTAATGGAAATCGTCTGAACAGCCAGATCGGAATTCACACGGCTTTTACGCCAATCCAACTCGACATTCGTCATAATTTCACGCTGCTGAGACCTCATAAACATTTGGGGTGATATTTCTGTACAAAAATTAGAAAAGACTCATCCAAAACCCTCTGTGTTTGAAGAGATTTTGAAAGAAATGACCGAACGCAGCCGTAGGAGAACGAGGCTGCAGCGTCAAAGAACGATTAAAAGTCTGAAAGCAAAGTTTAAAGAATCCAACGACACAAACCAAAGAAGTGACCGCGCCCTTTTTACGGCGAGCTCCAACACATTCTGGGTGATGAGACCAGCTATTAGTCAGTGAAGCTTCACGATGGCTCCTGTGATGCTGGTGAAGATGAAGCTGATCCTCTGGGAGCGACTGGCGTTCGTTGGCAGTCGTGATTGTTTACCTCTAGATGAGCCACATGAAGCTCTGTTCTTTTGCGCATGTGGGTCAGTTTAGGAGCTGATCTGTTCAGACTGATGTTGCATAGAGATCACATTTAAAAGATACTGTGAACAGCCAAACAAAAAAAACGGATTTGGTGAACAAATCTGATTTAGCCTTTCTCTCAAGGCTAATTTTGCTAACATGAAATGGATGTATATCCCACCAATTAGAATCATTCTGGCTGCATGACTCAATCCTTGCACAAGTGCCTCAATCTGCATGAAGTCTGGCTTTAAGATCAGACTTATAGATTTATCGCATGTCACAAACTACTAAGGAAGTCTGTTTGAGATTACTTAACAACTTTATCAACGTTAGCCTTGTAGATTTAGTGCAAAACTAAAGAAGCAAACTTCAGACACCAAGTATGTTTTGGCTGATCTACAACATTTGGGTTAAGAATCAAAATCAGAATCGCTTTATTTTGCCAAGTATGTTACACATACAAGGAATTAGTCTTAGTGAGTGCACACATGTATGACATGTAACATAGTAATCAGATCAGACAAGCAAACTGACTGTTAACAAGTATTTAGCTAAGGGAAAAATAAAAATACAATAAATAGAATAAAGAATAATAAAGAGCGATATCGAGAATAATAAAGGGTGAATAACTGTCAAATCATTCCTTTATAAACGAGCGAGGAGGGGCTAGCAGTAAATCCTCGGCTCTACCTGTCTGAAGTAGCGGTTGCAGTTGATGTATTCTTTCTCGTGGCAGTCCTGCAGCTTGTTGTTCTTGATGTAGAGCCAGAGTGCCTGCATGATGCTTGCTCTGGTCTGGGTGTGGACCCCCAGGAGCCGGGCCAGCCGTGGGTCCAACTTATACTGCGGTGGCTGCGACAGAGAAGCACAGAGAGAACAAGGAGGTGATCATATAGTTCATCATACAGAGGGCAGTAATCAGCTGCCCCCCATTTTATTTTATTTCTTTTTCAATTTTTATTCCTTTCTTCCTCTTTTTCTTTTTTCTATTGTCTTGGATTGTAATTGCACATTGTTCACAAAAACAATGAACAATTTGATCACAAAAGAAAAAATTAATTGATCATACTAACAGTTGTGGTGAGAGGTGGAAGGATTGATCGGCTATATATATCGATATCGGCCGATTTTCAGCCCAAATATGTGATCGCCAACTGGCCAATATTTTTTAACTTAGCTGATCATGAAAGCTGATGGGTGACGTAAAGCATATGAACTGTATTTCACGAGATAAGGATGGCTGCAGCCCTGTGTGAGGTCCCTGGTTCACACAACCCAGTTCCTCGTTCAAACACTAGAAGGAAATACAGACCTTTTGACTTCTGATTACAGGACTAAAGGCCTATTCACACTTTTACAAATAAAAAAAAAAAAATCCACGTGAAGTTTTGAAAATGAACACATGTATATTAATACTGTCTTTCACATCGAGTCTGAAACTGACGGACTGCGACGCTGCGTACGTTTTTTAATCCGAGCCTGCTCTATTTTCTGCTTCTTACGAGGCATTAAAACCAGGCTGACCAATCAGAGCTCCATTGTCATGGTTGCAGCCCAGCCAAATGTGCAATCAGGGTGACGGAACTCTTGAAGCAGAGCACAAAAGCTCATATGACAAGCAAACGCTGACTAAAAAAACATGGATGTTGACAATATTTATCAGACGAGAGCTGAAAGGCAATGAATGATGGTGAGGAAGTTGCAGCCACTGTATTTAACCATAGTTCATTCGCTCCTTTTTAATGAGAGGAGCAACAAGCAGATGCAGAGCCTCAAATTCCCCCACTGACATACCAAAATACCGTTCTGCAGCTTCAGCTCGCTCTTGTAAGAGGTGGTGGAACTTCCTGTGTTGTTTTTTTGCAGAACTGGATGTAACCCGTGTACAAACAAAAGGTTTTCAGAGTATTTAGACAGAAAAATGCTTCAGATATGGTGTGAAAAATCATACATGGTGTGAAAAGGCCTTAACAGTCCAGCCCCACCCCCGATCAGTGTCAGGTGTAGGCCCATTGTGACGAAAGGCGTTCGGTAATCGGTATCGGCCCTAAAAACACTGATCGGTCCATATCTAGTTTCAATTATAACTGACAGTAAAGAGTAGCAAAAGTTTCTAACTGATACTATGTTTCATTGTTTGTTTACTTTTTGTGTACTTACTTTAAATTCTCTTTTGAAGATCATCAGCCATTCAGATATAAGTTAACTGGTGTAACTGATCTCCTTCCTTCACATGATATATACACACATATATATACTCCAGAATTACTGCCACCCTTATTAAAGTTTAACCCAAAATGTGGAAAACACAATTTTTGGCCAGCTTGTTTTTTAAGACTGTACTTGTGGAGGGTTTGTGTGTGTTACCTGGTGGTCTAGCATGAGGAGGAGGGTGCATTTCACACTGACATCACCAGGTCTCTTCACCTGAAAGCCATCCGTCTCCTGAGTGGTGGGCATCCTGTGCCACTGAAGGCCAAACAAAGACACAATGACCCTCTACAAACACGTATATCCAATGAAATAATCACATTGCACAAACAATCCCACAGTGACATCCAAAAACCAATCACACAATCCTTTACAGTTATACAATCCCAGCCCATAAACATCTAGAAACCACCTACTTCACCTAAAGCACAAAAGCAGCCAGTACTGTTTATGTTATTTTAGTTTTTAATCATGTTTCACCCCAAGGAAGGATTTTGTTAATGGAAAAGTCAGTTGTATTGCTGGACCTTGGAAGCATATTGTAGTATGTGCATGTCTTCTGTGATTGGGTCTACGCTACACATTGTGTGGCGCATTTGAATCATTTTGGTCTCCCCTATTGCACAACCAAATTCCAATTTGGGAGTGTGATGACAAGCATGTGCGTGCTGCTGTTTGCAGAGTATCACAGGATAACTGAACACACTTGTAATAGAGCACTTCTGTGACAGAAGCTCACACTGTTTTTTTGTAAGCTGTCTTTGGTTTTGCCCTAGATTTTTTAGACTCTTGGTTCTCTACCACGCTGATTATGAAAGAATAGCACTGGACTGTGGAGGTGCTCAGAAATATAATGTACTAAAACAGCTGTACAAACATGTTCTAAAGCATCCGATATTAGTCATTTCATGATTTTTTAAAATTGAGAATGAATTTCATACATCATCATTATAACATTAAAGAGTTTAAAGCAGAAACATTTACTTTATAAGTAGCCACTATCAGCGCTAGCACATCTATGGGAACTACCACCAAACTAACAGCGCTGTACATTCACTTTCCCTCATAGGGTTTAATATACTGCTTACGGGAAACTAGAGCTGCTCTGCTCTGATCTACAAATCGCTGGTGAAACTGCAACATGCTTGACTAAAATGCAGCTATGTCAGGCGTTTCAAAGTGTCCTCAATAACACGTATTAAATATTGTGATATACTTTATTACCCAATATGTGCACATGTCTAGGCCCTACATGACATACACTAAAGGCACTTTAGAGCTGTTCTAATGTTTGCTTAAACCGTCCTGGAGACATTACACTATGCACTCTTTTGTGCTATCCAGCATCTATCAGACCAGATAATAATCAAACTCCTCGTGGTTTGGGTTCAGGTGTGTGGAGTAGGGAAAACACAAAAATGTGCAGAACATGAGGGTCAGCAGGAGCTGGATTGGGAATCCCTGGCTTAAATGGCCCATATCACGAAAAACAAAATGTCCTCACTTTTTTATTTAAATAAGATTCAATGTAATAATAATAATAATAATACTAATAATATTTATTTTTATAGCACTTTTCATGCTGATGGCAGCTCAAAGTGCTTAACAGTAATACAAAAAATTATGAGTATTACTTGAGAATCATACAATGACACAGATCAAATTAAAAGATAAATACCAAGAGACAGAGTTTTAATGAAGTGCTAAGTTCAAGAGATGCGTTTTAAGATGCTTCTTGAAAGTGAGCACTGAGCTTTACTGTCTAATAAAAGGTGAAATGGAATAAGTGAACGAGTCTCTCCATGTTTTCTGTATTTTACAGAAGGTTTTTGCAGAAGGTCAGTATTCGCAGATCTAAGATTATGTGCTGGAGCATAAACAGACAGACACTCTGTGATGTAAGCGGTGCTTTAAGGTCATTTGGAGCCTTAAAACCTAGTAGTTTATAGCAGAACTATAAAATCTATCCTGAATGATACAGATAGCCAGTGCAGTTCTTTCAAAACGGGAGTGATATGATCTCCCTGTTATGTAGTAGTAAACACAGGTAAAGTTTTAAAACGCACGATTCGCTCCCTATTCCTCACAGTCCATATGTGGACACTAACCTGCAAAAACAGCCTGTTTTGAATTCAGTGTTTGTGACAACACATTTAAATATATCTGCCTATCCAGGCTTGAGCAGTTTCGCTCCACCCATTCACACTGAAGTTATAAGGAGTGTTTCAGTCTGAACTGTTTTTTAAACGAGGCATAATATGGGGCAGCCAACCAGAACAGAGGTCATTTACATATATTGCTCTTAAAGGCACAGCTTGTCTGAGTCTAATCTAAGAGCCATTTTGTCCTTTCAACAAAAATAAAACCACCTTGGGAGCCACAACATTTTATGTCCATTTTACCATCTTGGCTGTAAATATGTCTCAGTACGTGCTGATGTACTAGTGTAGGCTAACAAATTTAATATAAACGAAAACGCAGACTTTGCCCTGCTTTAACCTTTAGCTCAGCTGTAGCTCAGTAGTCGCTTCTCATTCACCAGCTTCTTATTTGAATTTTCCCGTTCCACCTTAAATGGTGCCTGAGGCCAGAATGTAACCGCTGCACCATTTAAGGTGGAACGGGAAAATTCGAACGAAAAACTGCCTTCAGCTTCACGACTTTTTAGTGTTTGTCAGTTTCTCGCTGCAGATTAAACATATCAGGAAACCAACTGGCATGATTATAAATGCAAATAAGTCCATTCATCTATGAATTATGGATGTCCACCTTAAATCTCTCTCTTTGCCGTTTCGTTAGCTACTAGCTAGGCAAGTTTATTGTCTGTGTTGCTATGGTGACCAGCAGTCTGTGCTGATCTTCAGGGTTAAAGGGTGAATCAGCAGTTCTACATTAACTCCAGAGTTTAAGACCATTTATAGTTAAACTGTGTTGAACGATCAGCAGAGCTTTATTTTACTGTAAAGGAGGATTATTTTATTTTTACCTAAAACTCTAATTCAGCTGTGGAGCCGCAACAGAGCAGTAAAAGAGCCGCATGTTGCCGACCCCTGGTCTAAGGGATAAAGAAAGGTTGAAAATGAGAACGTAAAAAATTAAATTTGACTGTTTTTGGTTTATAAATCTACTTAAATGTCATACGTTGAAAATGAAATGCAAGAAAAACATAGGATATGTGCCCTTCAAACAACATTTCTCCCAGTTAACTGTTCTGAAAATGTTCTTTCTATGGACTGCAGGGCTTCAGTCTGAAGATGTCAGGATTCTTTACCTCTACCAAATGATTGTCTGGCCCATAGAGTTCTTTATCCAGTTCGATGACCAAGCTTTTGAAGAAGGATGAGAACTTTCTCTTCTGTTTCCCAGGCTAAAGACAGATGAACAGAAGAAGGAAACATACAGACAGAGAGAAATGTTAAGTGCTGTTGCTTCCAGTTCCTAAGCAGTTGATTGATGCTGCATTGTTTAGCGCTGACCACATTTGTGCATTTGGGATTAAACACACACACACAGACACTCCAAAACACACAGCCCTCCCACCACTTGCGCAACCTTCTCTCTCTCTCTCTCTCTTTCCTGCACCACTCCTCCCGTCCCACGCACGCCTTAACCACTGAGGCAGAAAAGAGAGAGAGCGAGAGAAGAAAAAGAGAAAAAGCATTTCCTCTTTTCATGTGGCTGCAGCTCAATCAGCCTCTCTCTCTGTTGGCCCAAGCCTGCGAGGACCTCGTGTCTTCATGCAGCCGTTTCAATTCCCTTTTTCTGGCCTCCCCTCTGCACCCCTCTCAACATTACGCCACCACTTGGAGGGAATCATGGGAAAAGCCTGAAAGCACATCTGGTTCGAGAGAGTTCAGCAAGGACATGAGTTTCTGACACAAGCTGGAGCTTCAGCAGCCAAAGAAACCCAAAAAAGACCCCAGTCCTAGCAGACCCTGCCACTCAATGGTCCAACTTTGCTGGATGGAGCTGTTAAAGTGGAGACGGCTGCTTCGGCGGTGCTGAAACTTTACAAGCCGTTGTTTGACATTTGGTGCTATATTTGGAACGCTGTCCTGTGCAGCCACCCAGCGTAACAGATGTTGAGCTGTGATGGACAGAAGGGTGGGATGTAGTCTAGGGCTGCAACAAGGGTTGGACTGCATCCCCCTTTTTAATACATACAAACCGTTTCAATATACTGGGTGATTCAAAAAGATTCATCCGATTTCAAAATGATTCATTTCACTTGTAAATCATTACAGATCAATGCAGTAAACTGTAAATGGTTTAAATGAGCATAAAGTTTATTATGTAATTGTACAAGTGCTCAGTATGAACCTCCTCCAGCTGTACAGACAACATCAACACGATAGTCAAACTCATCCCATACTGGATTGAACATGACGGGTGTCGCTGCACTCACGGCTCTTTCAGTGCGATTTCGGAGATCATCCAGTGTTGTTGAACCAGCGACGAACGCTCTGAGCTGTTGGAGCTTCACTGCTGATGAAAATCGTGTTGCACAGTTATGACGGATTCACTCTTATTGAAGTGGAGAACGCAACACTTTCTGCTCAGGAGTCTCATCTCCTCTCAGACTGAAGGGAGCCATCTTCCAGTGACAGTCAGAAACTCTATGACCCCCTCTTTCAGTTGGTATGTGATTGGTTCCTAGGCGCCTCACGGTTGTAAACACATGGTGCTTTGAAATCTGATTAACCTTTTTGAATCACCCTGTATTATCACAGTATACAGTTTTAAAGGGAGGTACTGGGTGTTGTAAGTGGTATAAAAGCATTTATTACGCTTTTTTGCCATCTGCACTACTTCAAATTTTCAATTTAAAAAAAAATGTCAACCCATCTATCTAACATGTGCTGACTAGCATTAGCTTAGCCAGCAGGATCACAGCTCTGCTCACCACAGATCATGTTCAGTTCTGGCTAACTAAAGCACCGACACAAATTTAGATGATGATGATTCAAATCTGAGGGAGTGAAGTCGAGCAACTGTAGCTGGAGAGACAGAAAGACGAAAGTAAACCTGTTCAATGGTGTCTGGATCTAACTTAATCTTAGCAAGCAGACTAACAGAGCCAAACAGTGCCAAACGCCACAATCCAGATTAATTCAGACTAACTGCTGCTCTGCTAAAACAAATGCATATGATAAAAACTAATGTCTGAGAGCGGAAAAAGGTTGACTGGCTGGTTTTGGACTGACAGAAAACTGAAATCACACCTGTTGTGTGTGTCAGGGACTATAGCATTTTGGCTAAGCTAATGAGAGTTAGCAGGCCAATCACAGCACACACCGCAGCACAGGCTCAGTTCCAGCTAAATGATGCTATGACCCCCATTGAGAGGATTATCTTTGAGCACGAAGTCAAGTGACTTGTGTCAGAGTAAAAGCCAAAATCAAATGTGCTCTGTGGTGAGTGTAGTTCTTAGCAATTGCTGAGCTGCTATCCATTGCTTTGCCATTGCTGAACTTGTTTTTGAATACTATGGAATACCTTTTCACCCATTTGGCCGAGTCAGGGATGTTTCAGTCACGTTTCGAATGAAAATGCTCCTCAATGTCTAGTCCAGTGCATCTGAAATAGTCCACTTTGCATTTGAGACTGGTCTTTTGGGGTTAGCCTTAGCCTAACATGGACACCAGACCAACTTCTGTGGCCTGGGATGCTTCCTGACTCTGTCAGCTGCACCAGATGATGATGTGGTCAGGGCCTTGTGCACCAAATAAGATGAGGACCAGCTGGTGACGAAGCGCGAATTGATATATCACAATATAGTGATATTTCCCAAATTCCAGTTGTGTCTGACAGTCATATGAGAGAAATAACTTTGGAAATAAGACAAAGCGGAAGTTGGCTTCTTATGTGAATTTCCAGTTCCACCTTAAATGATGCAGCAGTCACATTCAGGTGACAACAGGTATGTAACTGCTGCTCCATTTAAGGTGGAAGAGAAAATTCAAACAGAATTCTGGTGAATAAGAAGCCAACTTTAGACACCCTTGTAGAAATTCATGAAACAACATTTAGTACTGTTTTTGTTGGGGCTGTGGGGCCAGTGTTAGAAAGCAATATTGACAAAAATTCAACTATATATTGTTCAACTTTGTTTTTACAATTTTGCACACCACACATTTTTCAGATTTACTATAGTTTTACCATAGTTATATAGTGAAACCATCAGACTGTACTGTAATATACATTTTTGGTCATACTGCCCACTACTAACTAACTAAATGGCTCTGTTTTCCATAATTGACATCACTGACGACTAATGAGCTTCACTCACAAATCACTGCCATCCTAATACTGTCAAATACATGCATAGATGCTACTTACATCATCTAGCAGTTTGCCCTCCACTCTAAGTTCCCACGATGCCACCTTCTCAGCCTCCTCCCCCTCTGGCTTGGCAGGTGTGCAGGTGTTGGAGATGTAGATCCTCAGCTTGCGCTTTTGCTGGAACGGAAAAAAGATACAAACCAGTCTTTCAACTCTCTCATTTGTCACTATAATGCCATGTGTTTATAGTCCAAACAAGAAACTGATGATGAGGAAGATTTACATCATTTATAATTAAAAGTTAATTACATGGCATAATTATATGGCCACAGACATGTAATCACAAGGCAAAAGGCTGTAATGGTGACTTGTCTAACACTCACACCTCACCACTGGTGACATTTGATATTAATCCAATATGTGATTTCTTTTACAGAAATACAGTTTCTGACACTGTTTAACATTGTTCTATCCTTAAATTCAGTGCCATCTTAATTTTAGTGCTACCTTAAATGTAGTTCCACCTTTAATTCTATGCTACCTTAAATTCAGTGCCACCTTAAATCTAGTTCCACCCTAAATTCTGTGCCACTTTAATTTAGTGATGTTAATTGCAGTTTTTACCTTAAATTCATTATTTGTGCTGATACTGCTGTGCAAGCATGTGATACTGTATGTACTGTACTGTGTATGAGTGTCTTTTTTAAATATATATATATGTCTTTGAACAACGATTTTACGAAAACCGTATGTTGGATCGCTCAGAAAAGCACAAGCACACTTGGCAGGTGTGGGACCTATGATCCTACAAAGTTTCGTGGTTCTAGCTTAAAAAACCCTGGGACAAGAAACATTTTATATTTTGAGAGTAGAATAATAAGAAGAAGATTATGAAGAACAGTAAGTTAAAGCCAGCTTAATTAAACAGTAGTAGCCATTTTAAAGCTGGAATTTTATCCATACAAAAAATAAAATAATAAAACAAAATAGCAAGTCTTTCTGAGATTACTTTCCAACTCGACATGGTTTGTGCCAAGCGTGTGATGATGGGATGCAGTTTGCTCCGTGCTGATTGGTGGGTATAAGCTTCCATTACTTGTTAGCTACATTAGTAGCTCCAGTGCAAATGCCCACTCAGCCCTGGCAATCAAAGAGCAGAGGACAGCCAGCAGGAGGATGGATGGACACAATTAGAGGAATCATGAACAAGCCATAAAGAAGCCTGAAAGCCCAACGTCTCTTAAAATGGCCTCAATATCTATTCTAGAATGGAAGAAAGAGACGCATACAGTGCAAAAAGAACAGCGTACTCATTCTAATGGCAAGAGTTTTCACTCGAAACACATTATCATTAATTATCTGGATGTGGTCCCACAGCCTCTCAGCATGCCTAATGTAGTTCAGCAGGAATACATTAACACTGCATTACAAGTGACCCCGCTTTTGCCTCTAGAATTGTTTGCGTGCCCATCCATCCTCATTAGGTTCTCTTACAGCGGTGTAAAAATGCATCAGTGCGTTGTGAAGCAACAATATGAGGGCGACGACCGCCTTGCATTCATTTTGTAACATTATAATAAATTATACTAATATTCATAAAAGAACGCTGTTATTTTTTGGCCAAAATAAATGTTCTTATTATTGTTACGTAAGACTGCATACATTATTACTGTCTATATTCTACCACTGTCTAGTTTCTTCAGTCCTATTTGTGAATTCAGTGTATTTTTTAAATGAATCTGAATTGCACCAACATAATTCCCCCTAATCAATTAAACACCCACGGCCTTGCTCGTACTTCAGCTCCATTACGACCACGTTCCCTTCACTATACAGCAATGGGGAGGCCACTTTACCGTGATGGGCTTCTTGATGGCCTCCTGGATCTCCATGCGCTTGCGGGCGATTGTCTGGTCCAGCTTCCTCTCAAATGCCAAGAGGTCCATGTAAGCCTGTGACTCTGGAACCAGGTCTCGAATCTGCACAGCAACGTGATGCCATAAGCGCTTATGGAAACAAACCAACAACAAATGAAACAAACTCATTAAGGCAAGATGATAAACTCACCCTCTGTGGGAGGACTTTGTCAGCCATCTTGCGTCTTTTAATCCTGAAACATTAAAGCAGATCATTTAAGAACTTTCTCGATATTTCTTTGTACATAATGTCACTGTTGGGGCAAAACTTTCTATCTCCACTTTTGTCATTATTTACTATTTAACATGGCAGTTGCCATTTATGTTGTGTTAAAATTTAACGAAGAATGGAACAATAGAAACGCTCCAAAATTACTTGGAAAAAACTTCTATTAACTTCTATTCAAGGTTAAGAAGGTTTTTGCCTTTTGCTGTAAAGTTATCATTATGGAAAGAGGAGATTTCGTCCCAACAGTGACGATACATTTAATTGAACCCAAATAATTCATATAACCTGAAAGTAAACCATTAACCATTTGGTAAGCTATGAAAAGTCAAAACCCAACGAACAAAACTGAGAAAAAAACTTTAATTTAATTTGACACAGGTTTGAACGCTGCTGGTGGCAGTTTATTCAGCATGTAATTGACATTAGGAAAGAAAGTCATTTGTATTATTTAAATCTATGCCTTTTAAACTCTAAGGAACCCATTCAACTCTGGCTCACATTTCAGTTCCTCAGTTTTACGACCACATAACTGATATAACAGTAGTCACTGAATGCACAGCAGATGCACAGCAGTCGCTGAATAATTAATTCCTCTCTGCAGGCCTACTAATGGATATTTTTATGAAAATATATTATTCAAATGGTCATGTAAACAGCGCACTCTGATTTCTTAGATTAGAGTAAGGTCTATAAATCTGATTAAGAAATCCAATAAAGAGAGTTGGATTTTAGCTCAGTAATCAGATTTCTCAGTGCATGTAAACTCTTACTCTGATTTCTTTCAGATTTCTCAGTCTGTGCATGCACAAAAACAGACGGCGGTACCGGAAATAAGCAAACAGCATCACCGCGAAACACTTTTGGAGTGATGCTGAAACCAAAAACATGCTTGACGAAATAAAGAATTAAATATTCTTCATCTTCTAGATGATGTATGTTCATATTTTCAGGTAAAGTGGTGCGATGTTTTTAAAAACAACCCGCGGCATGACATCAAGTCTTCTTCTGTGAGTTTATTGGTTGGTTGCAAAGCAGAAATCTGATTACTGTCTGACTCATATAGACCCAGAGTCTATAAAACGTGTTGATCAGATTACTGACAAAATCTGAATTTCTGCAGGACTCACCAGCGGACCCAAAGGCTTATTACACACTTCTATAACCTAAGAATAGCTCAGACAGATTGCACTAAAATCCCTGTAGTTACAGAGTAATAAGCCTCAGTATGTAATAAGCCTGGGATTTTATGGGGGTTAACTACTTGCAATATCCACTATATGCTTAAAAAAAGCACACTGTGGTGTAATGTGTCATGATAATGATAAAATATCATATTGCCCACCCCTAATTTAAACTGAATTAAAATAATTTCAAATTTATTTAATGATATTTCAATTCAAGGCCAAACTGAGGGACCTCAAAATGCACTGAAATTGAAATGTATTGCCACTGTGAGTTAATAACTGAATAAAAAGGTTAGTAGGTCAGCTGAAGTTCTAAGAAAGTAAAATCATCCTGACACAAAGTTGTCCTGAATAACACTAATTTATCCAACATATGTAAGTCCGGTCTTCATCCTAGCCTTCTTTTTTAAAACTGGACAGTGGGCACAGCTGTAACCACACATCTCCCTCTCGGCTTATTCCAGCAGTTATGATCATGAGACATCTTTAGAGTTAAGCTTCCTTTGTTTCACACCAACGCCTTCGCCTCGCCCTTCAGAGAAACAAACGCATCTCTGAGTAACAGGACAAAAAGGCCTTTCTGTGCTCAAAGCCAAGCCACTGTCAATTAGAACAAGCCGAAAGATCAACCTCTTTTAAACAGCGCTCTGCTGGTGTTCACAGCTGTTTATTTGGGGAACCCATGCTTTTGCTGTCAGGCACGATTTATCAGCCCCCCTCCACCTCATTCATCGCTGGGCAGTTTCTGACCACAGGACTGCTGCTGTCCAGATATTATTCGGGTGCTGGATCATTCAGAACAGCAGTGACACTGACACGGTAGTTAACATCAAACTTAACATCATGATATTTTCTACTATTCTTATAATAATAAAGTGATCATTTTTTTTTTATTATTACAATTATCATCAACTTAATAAGTTCTTCAAAGTTAATGACCCAAGCTTCCTTCTTAACCTTATAAAATGCGGTCAGTATAAAAGGCTGGACAGATTTGCCCTTTAAAGGTAAATTTCACTGATTAGAATTAGAATTAGAGTCAGAATTCTTCACAGTGCTGGTGATGGGAACCAGACGTCTGAAAAGCCTAAAATGCATCTAAAAGCTCCTTCACAGAAACTTCCTACATGAAATGGTTATGAATTCTCCGCTAAGACAGTGTTTTATACTTCTGAGACAAGATTTTTGCCTAAAACATTTTTTAATCCAACCATCCAGGGCAACACAGTCGCCAAAGAAAACTTATTATTTTAGATTGTCCACTGTTTTACCATCATCAACATTACTTATGAAAACTCAGAAGACACATGTAGGCTCACTGGTGGTTTTAGATAATAAATAAAATGGTTATATTCGTGACAAGTCCTGGCAACCTTTGATAAGCTCCATTCACCACCACCGTAAAGAACCATTTCACCTCAAAGCACTCTGAATGACGGCACTGTACAATTCTGAAAAAATGGAATTCCCAAAAAAGTGTTTATTTATGCCATTTTCTCTATTCCTTTCCATTAATAACGCGATTCTGAAAGCTGTTGCTGTTTTTTATTCATCAGTCAGGCTTCATTACTATAAATTAACAAAATAATTCCACTCCGAATTCTACTCTGCACACTTTCTCTTCACGTGCACTTTGAAAAACATTGTGCTTGAAACAAAACAAACAACGTTCTATATCAAACAAAGCAGTTTCCATTCAAATGTTTCGCAAATGTTATGGTCATTTACGAAATTTCAGCGAAAAAAAAACGGATTGCGTCGTGTTTCTATCCACTGCGGTTATGCGAAGAAACTTGATGACGTAGGCTACCATGATTAGGGGATTTAACTTGGATTTTGCTTTAAGTAGAATCATCTTTACAGACATTTGCAATCTTTTAATGATTGTCTGCAGCTCAGAGACGCGGGGCAGGATGAGCGATGGCCCGTCTAATGAGGGCTGAAATCTCTGCGCCACCCTGACCACGTCCACCACATTGTGCAGAGCAGTTTTTCAAACGAGCTTTGATTAGAATGAGTAAGCGACCTTCGATAAGCTTTGCGACTTCTGCACAAAAATAGTGCACTATATATATCCACTAGCGAATTGTGCACATGTGGCTGAATCTCAAATGGCTCTCTTTTAGACATATTATGCACTGCTTGAGTGCTGGAGTCATTATTTTAAGACCTACGCAGTGTAGTATGTAGAGAGTAGGGGGCTGTTTGCAATCGAGCCTAAGTGATCATGAAGTAAAAGGCAGTGTGTGGGGCGGTGGAGCCGGAGAGATTGGCTGTGTGAACAAGCGGGTAATCAGTAACGATTTACACCTGTGCTTCGGCAGCATCGAAATATACCTTCGTACTAAAAGAAACCAAAAAATGTTACTATTGATACAGACAGTTTCTCTGTTACAAAGATTTCTCTCATCTAATCAGAGTAATGTAGTACATATTCAATCCAGTGTTTATTCCTGTACTCCTGAGAGCCAAAGTGCATCTGCGGTTCCTAAACAGAGGCGCAGGAGCTGAAAGTGCAGGTCTAAAAGTTGCAGTACTGTGACTCTGCAGTTGGATACCACTGCCCAAAACCCCTGGGGTCAGCTAGCTCCAACCTGAACCCGTCCCCCAGTTCACGCTCACCCTCTCCGGGGTCCCATCAGCCCCCCTGCTTGCTGTTGGAGCAGTCTCTTGCGGGCCGGGTCCAGCGACGACTGAGGCATGCCGGGGCGACCGGGCATGCCGCTTCCGTAGGATGGCCCGGGCATGGGGGAACCCATTGGCCCCATCCCACCCATGGGCATGCTTCGGCTGGGTGGCATGCCTGGGCGCTGCACATACGGGTCAGAAACATATACAAACATATGTTACAACACAGAGCAGAAAGGGAGAAACACAGCAATGCAGGTAACGATGGGCAGTGTGGCAAAAATACTACAAGTGTGGAGTGCAATATATAAAAATACTATGATGTTAATAATAATAATAAAAATAATAATAATAATAGTAATAATAAACCTACTTTAATGAATTTATTCAGTGTTTTACAAACTGCACTGCACTAAATCTGGTTAAACAAGATTATTATGGTCACTTTATAATGAAACGTATTTAGTCAGTGTTCTTTAAGTACTGACGATATCCACGATATGCTCAGAAAAGCGTACTGGGACATCATTTATCACAATATGGATAAAATATCGTCATATTGCCCTCCCCTAAATTCAGTTCTTCAGTTATTTCTTTTTTAGTTTGTGAAGCTCAATATTTAGTTTTATGAGACTGAATAAGTAGGAACAGACAAAACAGAAGCTGGAGTGCAACATATAAAAATACTATGATGTTAATAATAATAATAAACCTTCTTTAATGATTTTATTCAGTGTTTTACAAACTGCACTGCACTAAATCTGGTTAAACAAGATTATTATGGTCCCTTTATAATGAAACGTATTTAGTCAGTGTTCTTTAAGTACTGACGATATCCACGATATGCTCAGAAAAGTGTATTGGGACATTATTTATCACGATAAGGATAAAATATCGGTATATTGCCCTCCCCTAAATGCAGACACAAACTCAGTTCTCGGCTTATTTCTTCTTCAGTTTGCTCTCCTTGTTTTCGTGTCTGTTTACGAGATGTGACGCAACATCGCGTCAAACCTCAACAGCTGCGAGAGGACCATAAAACTGAAATTTAGAGACAATTTTATTCACAAAACCCAGTCAGAGCGCATCGTTTAGGAGTGGACGGTGATCAGTTTCAGCTGCTTTCTCAGAAACGGTTTCACTTTGGAGACGCGGAAGTTCGCCCAGCGTTCATGCTAACAGAGAAGGAAAACTAAAACGGTTATTCTGTCATTTTTACCGTCACATTTTCCCGCCACATGGCCGAAGGGGCTGTGGCGGTGGAGCGTTAGCGCCGCAGGTTCACACCAAGCCCAGGTTTGATGTTTATTTCAGACGAAATGAACGCTACTCGACTCAAACCGCGCTGTGTGGAGGCAGTTAACGTTAGCTTAGCTGACCTAGCCGCTCCCTCAGACAAAGCGCGAGCGAGCGAGCGAGGCGAGTTCGTAACGAAAATAACGAACTTGATCAACTTGAAGTGAAACAGAGGCGGATTAAACGGGGATAGCGGCTCTAACGGTCTTCGCGAACTTTCCGAAGGAGCGCGCTGCCGCCGCGGTGTCTTACCGGGTACTGTCCGGCGGGGCTGGGGAGACCCCGGTAGCCCCCCGCGCTCGGTGGCATCCCCGCTATCCGCACTCCGCCTGGTGGACCCGCGGCGCCGGGGTTCGCGCCGCCGGGGCCAGCGGGGCTGTTCGGGAGAAACCCCGCTCTGGAGGCCATGCTGCCCGCGCTCCTGCACTCAACTCACACACACGCTCTCTCACTCACTGTTTCTGTTTATCTCTCTCTCTCTCTCTCTCTCACCCACTCTCGCGCTCTCTCTCTCTCTCTCACCCACTCTCGCGCTCTCTCTCTCTCTCTCTCTCTCTCTCTCTGGCCCCGCCCCGTACCGCATCTGTCCGCCTTTATGATTGGCTCCTCGGAATTTTGTCTAAACGCGTGACCAATGGCGGAGTGCGGGGGTTACCGTTTCTATGGGCAACACGGCTAGGTTGCCAGATAATGTTTCTTCTGACTCCCCCTAAGGAAACGATAGACGTAAAGATGAGTTTTATTTCGTTGTGTTTATTATTTTATGTTTTTTAGCTTATTAACCATAGTGAGCTTATTTCAGATGAAAAACAAAGAACTTCGTTAAGTAAAAGTGTAACAGTGCTTTATTTATAAAATGTGTTCTATTACTTAAGATTAAAATTAAGTGGCCTTTATTAGTCCCACATCGGGGAAATTTCACCTCTGCATTTGACCCATCCGTGCAGTGAAACACCACATACACACTAGTGAGCACACACACACACACACACTGGGGGGCAGTGAGCACACTTGCCCGGAGCGGTGGGCAGCCCTATCCGTGGCGCCCTGAGAGCAGTTGGGGGTTGGGTGTCTTGCTCAAGGGCCCCTCAGTCATGTGCTGTTGGCTCTGGGGATCGAGCCATTTTCCGGTCACAGGGTTGGTTCCCAAACCTCCAGCCCACGACTGCCCCCAGTCATGGCATTGAATGCAATTACATTGTTTTTATCGTGAGAAATATCGAATCGTGAAGCCAGAATCAAGAATCGAATTGTGGGCTGTGAGTGTAGGGCACATATATATATATATATATATATATATAGCTTTTATATCGAAACCGCAGTTTGAAAGAGTGTAATTTTCAAATCGCAAGGACTGCAATTGTAATTCTGGTCTACATTATCAAGAAATTTTAAGTGGGAAAATTTAGCCTAATAACACAGAGCTTCTGTGAACTGCTTGTAGGTAGGTAAGTTAAATTTTAAATTGCAATAGTGGTCAGATAAATCGCAGTTAAATATTCTACTCAAATCGATCAGCCCTAGCTGAGGTCAGCTGAGTGTGTCACTAGACTCTCTTTTATTAAGGCCGAAGTGCATAACTGACACTCAGTGAGTAGTTTCTTTTGAAGTATAACCAACAGGTTTGGGCATAATCCGGTGAAAATCATCGCTCTCACTCTTCATCACTGTTTTCATATATGTCAACATATACGGTGGTTCAACTTTAGTGAGATACACTGTATGGACAAAAGTATGGGTACACGCCTTCTAATTATTCGGTGGATAAAGGTGGATAAAATGAAGCACCCAGCCTTGCAGTCTCCGTAGACAAACGCTGGCAGTAGAATGGCTCGTACTGACGGGCTCAGTGACTTTGAACGTGGCACTGTCGTAGGATGTTTGTGAAATTTTGTCCTGCTAGTTCTGCCCCTGTCAACTGTAAGTGGTACTATTGTGAAATGGAAGCATCTAGGGGCAACAATAGCTCAGCCACGAAGCGGTAGACCACACAAACTCAGAGAGTGAGCGAATCACTTCCAAATTGCCTTTGGAAGCAACATCAGCAAAGGAACTGTGCATTACAAGCTTCACGAAATGGGTCTGGGTTTGGCGAATGCCAGGAGAACGTTACCTGCCTGACTGCACTGTGCCAGCTGTAGAGTTTGGTGGAGGAGGGATGATGATATGGGGTTGTTATTCAGGGGTTGGTCTAGAACCCTTAGTTCCAGTGAAGGAAATCTTAATGCTTCAGCACCAAGACATTTTGGACAATTGTACGCTTCCATCTTTGTGGGAACAGTTTGGGGAAGAACCTTTCCTGTTCCAGCATGACTGAGCCCCAGTGCTCAAAGCAGCTCCATAAAGGCCTGACTGGGTGAGTTTGGTGTGGAAGAGCTTGACTGGCCCTCACAGAGCCCTGATCTCAACCCCATCAAACACCTTTGAGATGAACTAGAACGGAGATTGTGAGCCAGGCCCTCTCGTCCAACATCAGTGTCAATTTTCTGTGACAATCCATTTATCAATAACTCTGCAGGAACAACACTCCGCATCACTTCATTTGGAATGGGTGGAGCTAAACTGCGGCAGGCTGAATGGGAGGTGATGTGTAAAAATGTGTAAATGCATTCATGCCGAACTAAAAACAGACTTGATTTTATGGACTGGAGAGTGAAAAGGACATTTTGAAACTTTCACCGGTGTTCATTAAAGTTTTTTCATTAAAGAAATCGTGGTACAGGCCCTTCAAGTTTCTTGTTACGGTGGACATCAAGGTCCATGATTTGCAGCAGAGCAGATGCAGAGGCCAAAAATGGCAAACGCTGGCAGTTTGGTGGTTCCTGTTTGGTGGCGGTACTTGCTGTTCCTACTTCTGCATTCACCATTGTCAGTTCCTGACCACAGCTGCCCATCTCCCTGCTGGGTCTCAGCATTTTCTTCCCCTTTATTTGTTTGAAATGTGAAGAAAGGCACTGTTTTACTGAGTTAAAGGGAATCACTCAGTGAGTCACAACTACGTTAGTTAAAGACTTAAATAAGTTGAGATTTGAATATATAAAAAAACCGAGTGTGTCTTAATGCAGTAATGGGCTTGTTGTCCGTCCGCACTGTTCATGACTGCACCATTGACCCCTACTTTGAACAAGGCTATTGACTGGTTTAGAAATTTCACACTCAGTTTGTTCCCACCTTGATAAGTCTGCCTACATTTAGCCCAGAATTTGTCATGGCTGCCTTTAGACGTTTATTACGAGATCATCTAAATCCCAGTCTGAGCGCAGCAAACTGAATGCTGTGGTTCTGAAATGTTAAAGAACCAATAAATGTATAAATACAAAAAAAATCGTCAATGCTAAATGATAAGTTGTTAAATATTATGCTGAAGAAACTACTAAAAATTTGCATGGGAACATCCCTAAACCTCAACACTCATTAAGACTGCAAAGACATATGAATATGCACAATTATTCAAATTCTAAACATCCTGTTGTTGCCCCGTTTATAAGCTCTGCCCCCTCCCCACTGCCTTGCACCCCAACTCTGTTACAGACTGAACAGCTTGATACGAGACAGAGCAGAAACTAAAATAAGCTTCCACTGTAACTTTAATAATCAAAAAGGTTCTGTCTGTTAGTTCAGCACCAGCCACTCGATTTCACTCGCTCAGATTTGAGTCTTTATTCTCTAAATTAGCCTCAGTGCAGCGTCAGTGACCCGAATCGCTGGTGATTTCACCTTCTTGCCACGCTAATGTTAGCCTCTGGTGCTAACAAGGATATACATCTAAAGTAGCTTAAGCTAACAGCTTCACACATAACACCACAGATTTATCCGCTAAGATTTGAGTCTGTATTCTCTAAACCTGCGTCAGTGAGGCTTCACTGAGCCGGAATAAACCTGTGTGGTTGGGCCTAAAGCTGTTCTCGCTAATCTAACGCTAGCTTCTAGTGAGTGTGGTCAAATGTGGCAAAATTAGCTTAGGCTAACAGCTCCACACAAAAATACACAAATACACTCACTTAAAACTAAATGTTTATTCTGAAAACTCACAAAAATGAATCTGTGCTGTGGTGAAAGTGTAGCGAAACTGCAGCATGCTAAGCTACTAGAGCAGCATGAAACTGTAGCACACTTACTGCAACTCTAACAGCGCCATGCGGAGGTGAGGGCCAGAGCCTGAGTCTCAACCGGCAACGAGAACGTCCGAAGGACCCCGGGACTGACCTCACACGGTGTTGCTGTGGGACGTTAGGGTAATGTTCTCTCCCTTTCAGCTTAGCTCCCCTTAAGAAAAAGCCAGCTGTGCTGTTTTTGCTGCGTTTCCTGGGATCGTCAGCGTTTGGGGCTTGGGCTCTGACCCCACGCCGCCTCCTGCGCCTGCCACATCCTCTCATTTGCTTATTTTATGATACGTGATAGGCTAAAGCTCACTTGTGACAATATAGTAATAGTAATAAGCTGTCCAAGAGAAGCTAACCACTTTAAAAACACATATGAGTGAGTTTTTTTTGGGTGGGTTTAAAAAGGAAAATGAGCAATGCTTTCTTTTTAAGTGAACATAAGTGCTTAAACTAGCACCTACATTCACCTGATCTACAGAACTAAGAACCTTCAATTGAGGTAATACAGTAATGGGACGTCCCCCGGGGAAAAAATGGTGAGGCCAAGTAGATGAGAGCTTATTAAAACTGGTACGGAAAGGGCCGGTCTAACCGTACAGCAAAAAGGTGGGGCCACAAGGCAGGAGTTTCTAATAAAGTGGTCAGGGACTACACACGTTCAAGGTTCTGATCGTTTATTACACGTGACATGTCCACAAGCACACGGCTCATGGCCAGGATAGCAGCATTTTTCACCTAGTCAAATATATGTACAGTTACAACACAGTGAAGACACACGATTCCTTACACTGTAAACATCTAGTACACAGAAACGAGACCGAAAATGCAAAACGATAAAAGGAGAAACTCAAGCCTTGATTCGTTCCCCTAAAAGGAATAGGTACGTCTTTGTCAGTGGCAAGTTCAAGTGTCCATATACAGTCCCAAAGATTAATTTAATTTTTTTTTCCTGTAATAGTGTGAAGATCATAATTATTCGTCAAGGCGTTGCAGTTCTTTAGCCTTGAGAACAGGTGAAAAGCAGCATAGTGATTGATGATTTATCAGTCCTGACTTTATGGTTCCTTCTCTTAAAAACATCCTCTGAATGAGAGCTCAGAGACAGGATCAGTCTTGAAGGGAGGAATCCATCACTCCGTGCTCAGCTACTCCCACCTGCCACTGTAACCAATGGCCCCGCCCACGTCCTCCCTGAGAGCTTCCCTTATTGTGCACGTTCCACACTGTCAGGCTGAAGAACTATCAAGCTACGGTGTCAAGACGAGACGATCAACACAACATCGATTAATTGTGCAAAATATTCCAGACGAATTAAAACAAACACTTGTGTAAACTGAATGATGAAGCTAATCGATGTCGCTTCTGCCGCTCAGGCGCAGTTCGAGGGTCATGCATCTGCTTCTCAAGGTGAGCCGAGCCGAACGGCATTGTGGGTAGTGACTGGAGGGGCCTCCCGTCGACAACGTTGTTACTGTGGAAACGACCCATCACTTAGCAACACACACGAACTCTCCTGGTTCTCGCCGCGTCGCTTGGAGCCCAGCAAAGCTGAAGGACGAACACGGATCTTCGTCAGTCGGTCATCCTCACTCCTACATGGACAATTCATATTGTTGGAGATGTTAGGAACATCAGACGATTACATCATTCCAGTAAACACGTTCATGCAACGTTATGGTCTTACAGATATGGAAAATGTGTCTGAATAAAGTGAGAACTATGGAGGATGAAGTGGAAAGCTCCAGCTACAATCATGGAAGAGCTGAAACCATTGTTGACTCTGTGTGTGGGTGTGTGTGTACACATACATATATATATATAAAAATATATACATACACACATATACATATACATACATATACATACACATACACATACATACATTATACATTTTTTTATTTGAGCAAATAAGACAAATACAGTTAATTGTGTTAATCATTTCACAGCCCTAATATAAACAGTTCTTCTTATTTACTACTGTTTTACTGTTCCATATACGTGTTTTGCTGTTACATTTTGGTATTTCATCCCATATAAGTGCACAGACTCACCATTTTTGTGTTTTAACGATTTGGATCTTCTTGGTGAATTTGAATTCTGTGGAGAAAAGAAATAAGAGACTTGAAAAATCTAACTACAGATTTTTTGTATGGAACACAAGAGCATAGAAAAACTCACCAAAAAAGGACAGCCAAGACTTGCTGGTTAATAATATTAAATAGAAACTGTACTGAAATTGTGTTTGTTTTGCCTTTATTTGAAGGCTACCTTCATAAGGAGTTCATCACATGCATAAATACTGAATAACATATTTATAAAGCAGTACTTGATTATTTCTGAACAGCTTATGCCATTAATCACAAGATGACATGTGGTTTTACAAAATAAATGACACTGTACTGACATAAAGGGGCCCCTAAACTGTAGTCACACAGATCTTAATCGAAACTGTACACTGTCAAAGAATAACTTTAATAACACACAGTATTTCTGATGCTTAAGCACATTTAAAAGCAGGAACTCAAGTAGAAACAAAGACAGGGACCTCCTACTCCTTGTTTTCTTATCTAGGCCTCTGCCTTATAAGTTCAATTACACAGGGATGATGAATCATAACTTTTTTAATCTGAAAAATGCCTTTCCTTTGAAAAAAACATTTGTTCAATTTATAACACTGGTATAAATCATCATTCTCGGGTGACCGAATTGAGAAGGTGAATTAAGCAAACCATACCAGTTTCACTACGTATTTCCACTCCAGCTCCATTAGAGAATGAGGCTTTATAACAGTGTTATGAATGGAACAAATGTCTGTCACTTTAAGGCCCACTGTGTGAATACAAAACCTTCTTGCAGTTACAGGAATTAGCTTTTCAGAAATGTTTATTTGTTGCTTTGTAAATAAGGGGGGTTTTCTTTTTACTGAAATTTCAAAGCATCATTTAAAGAATGGAAAAATACCTTATCTGCTTTTCTCTTCTTGGCTGCAACACAAAATAAAACAAGGGTCAAAAGATACACATAAAAGTGGCATAATTCATTCTCACACTTGTAGACAAACATGGTTTAATGAAAGAAAAAAAAAAAAAAAAAAACAATATAAAGTGTCCTGCACTAACGTTATGGCACATCTTATATTGTATATTTAATTATAAGGCCGCTGCACACTGGATATGGCTCACCATAGCAGAGACAGTGCAAAGTGCTAATAAACTACATAGCATACTTCAGCGCGAGAGCGCGCAAAGCATCGCAGTGAGAGCTCTGGTAAACAGCAACGTGTTGCAGTGAGTGCCACTAAATGGTAACGCATGGCGGGAGGAGCGCAGCTAAACGGCAATGCAACACAGCGAGAGGGCCGCTAAACGGCAATGTGACACAGCAAGAGGGCTGCTAAGCGGCAATGTACTGCAGCGTGAGTGCACCGCTAAACAGCAATGCATTGCAGTGAGAGAGCCGCTAAACAGCAAAGCACTGCAGTGAGAGGGCCGCTAAACAGCAAAGCACTGCAGCGAGAGGGCCGCTAAACAGCAAAGCACTGCAGCGAGAGGGCCGCTAAACAGCAAAGCACTGCAGTGAGAGAGCCACTACACAGCAAAGCACTGCAGTGAGAGAGCCACTACACAGCAAAGCACTGCAGTGAGAGGGCTACTACACAGCAAAGCACTGCAGTGAGAGGGCCGCTAAACAGCAAAGCACTGCAGTGAGAGGGCCGCTAAACAGCAAAGCACTGCAGTGAGAGAGCCACTACACAGCAAAGCACTGCAGTGAGAGAGCCACTACACAGCAAAGCACTGCAGTGAGAGCCACTAAACAGCAATGCACTGCAGTGAGAGCCACTAAACAGCAATGCACTGCAGCGAGTGCGCCGCTAAACGGGAAAGCTCTCTAATGAGAGCAGCGCTAAACGGCAATGCAGTGTTGCAAGAGTACAGCTAAATGGCAAGTGATGCAATGAGAACGCGGCCAAGCGGCAATGCTGCATTGCTGTTTAGCGGCCCTCTCGCTGCAGTGCATTGCTGTTTAGCGGCCCTCTCGCTGCAGTGCATTGCTGTTTAGCGGCCCTCTCGCTGCAGTGCATTGCTGTTTAGCGGCCCTCTCGCTGCAGTGCATTGCTGTTTAGCGGCCCTCTCACTGCAGTGCACTGCTCTTTAGCGGCCCTCTCGCTGCAGTGCATTGCTGTTTAGCGGCCCTCTCGCTGCAGTGCATTGCTGTTTAGTGGCCCTCTCGCTGCAGTGCACTGCTGTTTAGCGGCCCTCTCACTGCAGTGCATTGCTGTTTAGTGGCCCTCTCGCTGCAGTGCACTGCTGTTAAGCGGCCCTCTCACTGCAGTGCATTGCTGTTTAGTGGCCCTCTCACTGCAGTGCATTGCTGTTTAGCGGCCCTCTCACTGCAGTGCATTGCTGTTTAGCGGCCCTCTCGCTGCAGTGCATTGCTGTTTAGCGGCCCTCTCACTGCAGTACGTTGAAAAACTCAAGTGCTCGGAAACGCAGAGCACCACTGTGCATTGATCCGGGCGTTGCCGCCAGTGTGTGTAGCTTCATTAGAAACGTTTGAACACTGCGCAGTGCAGTGTGTCTGATGTGCAGTGGCCTTTAGAGCTCCTAAAAATGTAGCAGCAATACTGGACAAACACTGTAATAACTGAGCGCACACGCACACACGCACACACACACACACACACACACCTTTCTTTTCTGCCCCGTAGGACCAGTCATTGTCATTGACGTCATCGTTGTCCTCTTGATCGCTCTCGGATTTGTTTGTGTTGTTGCCACTGGCTATTCTGAATAACGGGGAGAAAAGAAAAGCAAAATCAGCAGCAGTCAAAGGTTTAGACAAACCTGCTTAATGAAGGGTTTTCTTTATTTGTACTGTTTTCTTTCTCTATATGTTACTATTTTAGAGTAACAGTAAAGACACTAAAGCTGTGAAATAACATATGTAATTACTACACAGTCAAAAAAGACTGAGCTTCTTTGAAAGTGATATTTATACCCACTTTACTAACAACGCACCTGACTCTAACTCATTAACTAGTACACGTTAACTTTAATGAGGCGCGTAATCAGAATGATATAATGACTGGGATTCGGAGTTTCCCAACTAACTTCAACCAAACACTACATGAAACCAGGAGGGCATCAAAATGACTTTGTTGAAACCCGTTTTTCTCCCCAATTTAGCATCGAAGCTCCAGCACAAACCTAACCCTGCATTCACACCGGCAGGGACACAACACGACAAAGTGGCCGGAGGTCATTCATTTTCAATGGGAGCTGGTGATTTCCGGCGACGGGAGGCGGAGCAAACGTTGGCTGTGAAGTGGGCGGAGTCAGCAACGCGACAAAGTTGAGTGGAGTTTAACTTTATGCAAATAAGGAGTGAAGCGATGTGGGGATTACCAATAGGAATTGAGCACTGAGCAGCGTAGTACACGCTTTACCTCAGCCACTGTGAAACATTAGGCTCCATTTTTGGTTCCTAGATAATTGTTCCTACTAGAGATGGAATAATGGCAGCGGTGCTTTCGTCGCAAATAGATGATAATCACAAAAACCGAATAGCGTTTTCCTCACAAACTGACTGCACAGACACGGGGATTAAATAAAAATAAGCACACGACCGATTTCTCACCAGGATATTCATTTCTAGATCATCTGATTTGTGCGTTAGTGAAACCATGGCAACCAACGGTCCACTCAAGTCCAGAAACACCGTTGAGCGATCAGCGATTTGGGCGACAAAAGGCGAAAAGTCGCTGCCGGTGTAAACGCAGGGTAACACAGCAAACCGAAGACACCAAATATGTTTGGCTGATTGACTACATTTGGGGTAAGAAGAGAAACTGGTTATTTGCCAAACTAGTCCTTTAAAAGATTCCCCCCCCTGATTTTCTCTGTTTTAACACTTCTGCGTGAGACCATCCGCTAATCATCAAGCCAGATTAAGTCTACTGGAGCAACATTCACAAAGCAGTGGAGATATACAGCCGGTGAAGCAGTGATGAGTCTTTAAAACATGTTTTGTTCTTTCTGAACGAGTTTTTAAACTATCTTGATGTTCTGTTGATACATTACTTACATTAAGTAGATGTGTTGTTAATATGTTACTTCCATTACACAAAAACCAACCTTACCCAACACCTAACCCTCACCCTGGCCCTAACCCTAACCGTAACCCTAACCTCATCCCAAAACCTAACCCTAACCCTAACCCTGGCCCTAACCCTAACCCTAATCCTAACCCTCACCCTGGCCCTAATCCTAACCCTAAACCTAATCCTAACCCTCATATGCTTTTGACGTTACTGAGAGTCCGTTGATGGTCTGCTTCATTTAAAAGGACCACTCAAAAGTGTGACCATACCTTAAATATGATATTTGGTAGTCTGTTTTTTTACCCAGTACAAAACTGGAACACTTATTACACAATAAGCCTCGAGGCCTTTTAACTATAAAGCGAAAACACAAAGCGAACTGGGGCTCTTTAGTTTTCACGACGCACCAACCAATCAGACCACAAATACTACAAACGAACCGTAGAGACCACCTGGAGAGGTGCTTTGAGTTTGGCTCATTTTTGGGGCTGTTAAAGAGGGGAGTTCCTTTCACATCTTCACATATGCACAGAAAACCATGTGTCCATTTCAGACGCTGAAATGGTCCAAGTGTGAAAATGGCCTTGGTGACCATCACCAGGCACAGGGCCTAATCGAATGAAATTAACGCACAGGCTAATCTGAGGAAGGACGAGATTTTGATATGTAATCTGTTGCATTGCTGGTTCACTCACTGCAGAAATGCTAAAGAAATCAGTGACTGATTCAGCAGAAAAGAATCGCTTCAGTGAACGACTCGTTCTGAGCAAACTGCTGAAAAGAAGCGTAGAGGTACCTGCGGTTGGCGATGCGGCTGCTGTTGCGGCCCATGCCCAGGCACTTCTCCAGGTGAGGGGCGAAGCGGGACGCGGCGATGCTCCGGCTGCAGTTGGGACACACGCACTCTTTGTTCTTCCACTGGTTGTACACCTGACCGAAGATGTCCACGCCGGGCTGGTCCACGATTTCTGCCAGTGGGAAACAAAGGGAGAGTTCAGGTGAAAGGGATCGTGGTGGAGAGATTCAGACATTGTTTACACGCACACATGGGAACATGTTCTGTTGATATTAACAACAACAACAACAACAACAACAACAACCACATAGAGGAGAAAACCATGGACATGCAAGAACATGAGGAGTGTGAAATCAAGGTCAGGCTAGCGCAGGGGTGTCAAACTCAACCATTAAAAGAGCCAAAATCTCAACAAATCTGATGTCCAGCTGTGTTTCTATTTTATTCTTACTTAACATTTTGCCACGACTCCAACTGGCCACTGTTTGTTCAAAAAATGCCAAAACTACAACGGCAAAAAACGATTCAGTGTTTTAAAAATAATCTTTTATGAAAACTACTTGTTTTATATAAATTAATAGACTATATTAGCCGCAGATCAGTGCTGAACCTCTTTAAATGTCCCCAAAGTACAGTAGGTTTGTAAAACCGCCCATTTGCTTGGTGCTGTCCCATAGATTGTTGTTGGGGAGGGGGTGGGAGCACACATTATGTTACAGTGCATGCTGGGAACTGTAGTGCAGCTCATGGCGAAATGGGCCAACATTAATAGAAAACTAAAATAATTTTGCAGGCCGAACAGAATTGTGCCACGGGCCTGACTTGGCCTGTGGGCCTTGTGTTTGACACATGGGGGCTGCTGTACGAGCACTTTTCGTTTAGACTGCTAGCAACTTAATGAATTCAAAGGTTTGCCAGTTTGCCAATCTTGCAAACATTACCCATAATTTGCCAAACTTGCCCACACACATATTAAATCAGCTGTTCTATTTGTTAGTCAAATATCAAATCACAAGTACATACAAACAAGTCCAAAATGATCCCATGACATGGAACAAGGAATGCACCGATATGGGAATTGAGGGCCGATGCTGTTATCCTATAAAATGTGTATAAATCTGTCGATACTGATGCTTAAAAAGTTTACGAAATGTAGAAACTGGGGCTAAATCTACCTGGATTTGCATAAAAGGGAAATATAACGTGTAGAATTACTAATGCAGTAAAAAGAATAAAAGGCAGATATTTCAGTGAAGGCTGGACGATTCACCGTTTTTATACCAAAATCTCAATTTTCACATCGCAAGAGGTGCAATTTTAATTCTATCCTGTTGCCTTAAGTTACTAAAAATACAACCTAATAACACAAAGCCTATCCTTAAAAAACGGATGTGCTGATCTTCTTGAGAAAAACAAAAGACCTGGAGCTTCATTTAAAATAATCACATTTAAATCATAATTAGATATTTTCCCCAAAAATGAAACGGCCCTAGTAGTAACCCAGCTGTCTGATTTTTTTTTTTAAAGCAATTTCTGTCGATACACATGTGATTCCAATATCAACGTGCATCCCGATGTGGAACGTCACCGAATATCCCAGCCTTAACAACCCCATGCTCTATATATTTTTGTGTTTTGCCTCCTTTAACACATCCAATCCAGCCTACGAGGAGCTTGTAAGTATGGAGTATGGGGTCACCAGGACTGTGATTGTGAATCCTCTGCACTACATTTACATTACATTTGCATTTTCAGAATTAAAAAAAAAAAAATCGAATAATTTTAATTGGAAAAATGTATGAAATAAAAAAAACTAATACTGAATCGTAGCAACACAAAATAACAATCAAATTCTGGTGAAATGGAAGATCATTAACAAAAAAAAAACAGAATTGAATGAAATCATGGTGAAACATGAGATGTAAGGATGTCTGAATCACTTTTTGTAAAGAATCATAGTTGAGTCAAACTGTGGTGACGTGAGATACACCAATGCAGTGAATTGCTTCATAAGGAATCATAATTGAATCAAATTTTGGTGAAAAGTGAAATATAACAATGCAGTGAATCGTTTCTTAAAAGAATCATACGTGAATCAAATCCTGGGGAAACCTGAGATATAATGATGCACTGAATCACTGCAGAAAGAATCATACTTGAATCAAATTTCTGTGAAAAGTGAAATATAACAATGCAGTGAATCACTTCTTAAAGACTCATAATTAAATCAAACTGTGTTGAAATGGGAGAAATAATGCAGTGAATCGTTTCATAAGGAATCATAATTGAATCAAATTTTGGAAAGTGAAATACAACAATGCAGTGAAACGTTTCTTGAACAATCATAAGTAAACCAAATCCTGGGGAAATCTGAGATATAATGATGCACTGAATCACTGCAGAAAGAATCATACGTGAATCAAATTTTGGTGAAAAGTGAAACATAACAATGCAGTGAATCGTTTCTTAAAGAATCATAACTGAATCACATTGTGGTTAATTGGGAGATAGAATGGCTCACTGTTTTGTACTGTTTTGCAATAAATCATAACTGAACTGAACTGTTGTTGGTCAGAGATTTACATTCAGTTCACTGAATAAGGATCACTGTTACAGAGCCACGTGCACTTTAAGGAAGGTGGGCGTTTACCAAAGTCCTTGGTGCTCTCCTGGTCAGTGTCGTCAAGGAAGAAGTAGCCCTGCTTGACGGCCCTGTGCACCTCAAAGCACAGCCCCAAACAAGCGTCCTCCACCAGGTCAGCCAGGATCTCCTGAGCGATGCCCTGGAAGAGCATTATAGTGGTCACCACAATCAGAAAAACACACCAGTCACAACACAGGCTGTATCCTCAGCTACGCCCTGTTCAGCATACAGTGCACTAGTTTGGAGATTTTCTCAACTTAATGCAAATGAAGTATGACGCAGTCTTACTTCTCTGCTCTCTTTTGTTCCTACCAGCATTTTGATCCTATTCCCAACAGTATAGCACCAAAAAAACACTTATAAGGACCAAAAGTCTGAGACCACTATTGAAAACGCTTTCCTAATTTAATACAAAATGTTTCATTACAAATTATATTATCAGTAAAACAATCTGAACGAACAGTAGAAACTGTAAAACAAATTATTTACATGAATTTCTTAGTATTGGTCCCTCTTTTGCTTTAACGACTGTGCACTTGAGTTCGCACGGATTCAATGATATGAATTACGGCAAACGCAGGCAGGCGTGGACGAGGATCACAGGCAAAGCCCCACATAGTGGAGACGTGGCGTGTGGTTGAAGCGGACAGGTGCAGGAAAAAAAGGGCACTAGATTTTGCAGTCGGGTGCGCACGTGACTGGTAGTCTATGTGGGTGGATGCGGGCACTAATAATTAAGCCCATGCAGACCTCTAAAGTGCACATGCCTAGTAGTCTAAACAACCCAGAAAATCTTTTTGTTCTTTGAGCTAAACGCTACATGCTATTTATGCAAAACCAGTGCTTTTAAATACGTTTTTAGGGCATTAATCTGGTTTTCAGTTTTCAGATATATGGGTCTCTCTCCACTCACTGGAATGTGGTCTTGTATGACTGGTGCAATGTGAAATATAACAATACAATGAATCGTTTCATAAGGAATCATAACTGAATCAAATTGTTTCAAGTTGAATCTAATCGAATCGTGGTGAAATCTGAGATAAACGATGCACTGAATTAATTCGTAAAGAATCATAATTGAATCAAACAATGGTGCAATGTGAAATATAACAATGCAGTGAACTGTTTTCTAAAGAATCATAACTGATTCGAATCATGGTGAAATCTCAGGTATAATGATGCACTGAATCGTTGCAGAAAGAATCGTAATTGAATCAAAGTTAGATTAAAAGTGAAATATAACAATGAAGTGAATCCTTTCTTAAAGAATCATAATTGAATCAAACTGTGGTGAAATCTCAGGTATAATGACTCCCTGCACTGTTTTGTAAAAAAAAAAAAAATTAAAAAATATCATAACTCTCCACTCACAAGAATCTGGTCTTGTATGACTGAAAATAACAGGAATCAGCAGATATTTAACCAATATTTCAAATCAGTATTTCACTGATTATTGCCCATCATCAGATTTTGAAGAGCAGAATGTTTAGGTGACGCTGAGCAACGGTGCTCAAATGTTTGCATGTTGGAATACATTCTATTATATTGTTTTGCATATGTAATCCCTCAGAAATGTATGTTGTATTTCTCTGTAAAGTCAATCCAGGTGGATCTTGGCCCAATTTCTACATTTTTAAACGTTTATGTTTATATAAGTTTGGCAGTGCTGTGATGAAACTGAGAAGAAACCATAGAAGCCGTAAAGGTTCAACTAATCAAACAACAGTCTATTATACAAGAAATAATCCTTAGTTGACAGACTGCAATACACTACAGGAAGTGTAGGGGGCGACATGGTTTCTATTGTTTTGTTATAATAGATCACTTAGGCTAAGTTCACACAGCAGGTAAAAGTGGCCCAAATCTGATTTTCTCACCAATTTTTTTTCTGATTTTCTCTTCGATTTTCCTGTTTGGCTGTTCACATTATCTTTTAAATGTGATCTGTATACGACATCAATCTGAACAGATCAGCTCCTAAACGGACCCGCATGCGCAAAAGAGCAGAGCGTCACGCAGCTCATCCAGAGGTAAACAATCATGACTGCCAACGAACGCCAGTCACTCCCAAAGGGTTCAGCTTCATCTTCACCAGCATCACATGAGCCATCATGAAGCTTCACTGACTCACAGCTGGGCTCATCACCCAGAATGTGTTCGAGCTTGTCATAAAAAGGGCGCGGTCACTTCGTGTCGTTGGATTCTTTAAACTTTGCTTTCAGACTTTTAACTGTTCTTTGACGCTGCAGCCTCGTTCTCCTACGACCGTGTTCGGTATTTCTTTAGAAATCTCTTCAAACACAGAGGGTCTCTAATCATTTTAGGAGTCCCAGCAGTGCAAAATTATGACGAATCCACAGATCGGATTTCAGTACCACATATGAAAGTGTCTTAAATCAGAATTGAAAATGTCAGATTCAGTGTGTTTATCTGTACACAGCCACACATCTGTGCCACAAATGAAGAAAAAGATCAGATTTGGGCCACTTTTACCTGCTGTGTGAACAAAGCCTTAGATGGCATCATGGCCTTATTAGGAACTCTAGGTCCAAGCTGAGTCTCGGCTGAAAACAAGTTTGAGTAGACGGACCCTCCTATTAGGACTTTGATTGATGGGGCGAAGTGCGAGGCAACTGTAGGAGGCGTAATTAATCAAATAAGCCACTACATTAATCAATCATACAAATAACTAAGTTGCAGCCTACTTATAATCCTACAATGCACTGTACAGCTGATCCCAGCGGGCACAGAATACCAATCAGGTATCACCCCAGACAGTCCATATTTTGTGTACGAGTTGTGAGTGGGAGCACAAACGTGGACCGTTCCGAGGGTCCCCGAGGACCGGCCCGCATTCTGAATCGTATTGTGATTTGAAGATGCTGCAGCACGAATGCAGTGACGGCAACACCTCCCTGGATGGGATGAGCAAAGCCGTGCAGAGGGCTTGTTTTTAGGTGTGGTGACGGGTCCATACTGGTGAATGTATCAGTGGACACCTCGTAACACGTTCAGCGTGCCCTTGACTGCAATCCGATGTTTACGAGGCGATGTAAGCCGGAGCATCTCAGCCTGGAACTCAACACAGACAGACTTCTACATAAACACACACAAGAACAATAACCCACCTCCATCTTACTGTTGTCCATGCCGGACAGGGCCATCTCCTCCATTTTCATTTGCAAAGACCAGAAGGGGAAGGCGCTGCCGTCTCTACATGCTGTAGTGCGGGGGCTACGGCAAACAAAAGGGACACACACACACACACACACACACGGCATGAGACAGCAATATTCCCAGCAATCAGATGCTGTGGAGCAACCTCACAGCCTCAAATCCACTATATCAGATGTATATAGTACTAGAAGTTAAATATGCCTGTATTAAACCCTCTGAAAATGAATGTCCACTCCACTGAGAACTGCCCACATAGAGTGCCTGACAGTCCATTAGGGGCAACATTCATCTCCCTTACTGCTCTTATCTGTCTGTACTGCAGTGAATGGATGCAAACTACAAGGCCTACTGGTCAAACACAGGCTGGACACAGAACACGACTTGGACACACACACATCAGCTTAAGTTAGCTTCTTATTCGAATTTTCCGTTCCACCTTAAATGCTGCAGCAGTTACAGTACCGAGCCCGAGGCGCCAGAGCGTAGCTGCTGCACCATTTAAGGTGGAACGGGGAATTCGAATAGGAAGCCAGATTCAGGCTCGTCTAGCGGATAAAGTAAATGAGCTTAAACTGTCCAGCCACTCGTGTAGGCCCTATAGGACCCTGCAGAGCCTAGCTAGGCCCTCTGTTTCTCCCAGCTGGCCTCCAAATAAGACGTTTGGTCCAAATGTTGTAGCTTAGCGCTCGGTGCGGTTCAGCTTTGTGTCCTCTTTTCCTGCTGTTTTACCTCCAGCACAATGGCCGTGGCGGACTAGCTCACTTCTGCCGCCGCTCATCTGCTCCCGACCGCCGCTTAGCTCCCCAAATCCGCTCGCATTCAGGCTCATGAATGACTTTTACTCGGAGAAAGAAGAAAAACCACAAAACAGTCAGAAGGTTGAATCGTTAGCCCCAAAGCCTCCACAGCAGCTCAGTCCTCCATCGGGCTCAGACCTGACTAATCGATCGCGCCGCTCGGAGCCAAGACGGAGCGGCTTAAAGGGGAGCTGCACCGACTTTTCAAAATTTCTGCATAATTAAGCTCTTAATTAATACTTTCCAGCAGTGGAGAACGGAAGCAGATGTCTTGATGTTTACAGCACAAACATAGACATTTAATTTACTATCCCAAACCACCAGTGAGTTTTATATGCAAGGTTGATGATGTTAAAATAAAGGGAAATTAAAAAATATTTTTTTTTCTTGGGGACTATTTTAAAACTTAAAACCCCCTCCGCCATGAACGTAATAAAATGGGCCAACAAAACGTTTTAGGCCAAAACTTTATCACAAAGCATTGCCTAAGGAGGTGAATTCAGAACAATTTGGTGTAATAACTTTCTGTGAGGGAGCTTTCAGAGGTGGATGTCTGGTTCCTATCACCACCACTGTGAACAGTCCAGACTGTAAGTTTCTCTAGAAAGGAGCATTTAACACCAAACCACTCTGAGCCACCTTGTTGACATCTTAGCCGTTTTATTATGTAGAAATTTTGAAAAAGTGGTGGAGTTTCCCTTTACAGCGAGTTAAAGGAGCAGTGCGAGCATTAAAGGATTAAAGGCTGGTCTGTATCATATCATTCCCAGCCTGAAAACAAGTCCCACTCCGGCAAGTGGAGTCGATAAAGATTTGTCCTGTACGATGTCCCTGAGGTGTCACGGTGATTATTTTTAAATAAGGTGTGGCCACAAATTAATATATTGAGCCACAAATTAAGTTCATTGTGGCCACATGGCTTCAATTTATTATTTTGTGGCCTCAAAATATAAAATGTGGCCTCAATATATTAATTCGTGGCTACAGCTTATTAAGAATAATCGCCATGTCACCTTAGGGGCTCCAGAAAATGCTGTCCCACGTTTTCATGTCACTACCAGAACATAAAGTTGTAGTCTGTGGGCGGGACTGTATTTTAGCCACACCCCTGTATTTTAGAGCAGGAAGTGAGACTGCACCCCTGTCCCTCATGGCCACATAGTGAGCAGTTAGATCCCATTACTTTGAACTAAATGTGTCCCAAAGTCTGAAAATCAGAGTGGAACGTTAAGAATTGTCACTACCGAAACACATTTTCTGCAGTTAAGTAAACTTTTTTTGTGTTTTAGTGAAAAATATTATAATTTGATTTGTGTACAGCTGTTCACAGATGTGTTTGCTGGTCAAAATTAGCTTGTCACTTCTGAAACAGTCACTACTGAAACATTTGGTAAGGTTTGAGTAATGTTCTGATTGCTTTGGCAGTATCAAAACGGGATGTTCACTCATTTATTTTAATAAAATAAACATAATTAAGATGTAGGATCACTCAAAGCAAAAGGATTTTAGTCTAAAGTCAGTTAAAAGACCCAAATGTGTTTTATAAAATGGATAGTTCCGGTCCTAAAATCTGATTGGCTGAGCCGCGTTCGAAAATCCACGATATATCACACCATGTCTGGTTCCTATCACCACCACTGTAAACAATTCTGACTCACTTTATCTAGAACAGAACATTTCACACCAACCCACTCTGAGTGACTTTTGTTGACATCTTGATGATTTAATTTTGCTGAAATTTTGAGCTCAACGCGTGTGGCAGTGTAGCAGGAGGAGCCAGCAGGGGGAGCTATTAGCACTCAAGCAGATTTAGTAGAGAGGAACATCATAAACAACAGTTATGGTTATGATTCAGTCATAATTTCAGGAAAAAAAAGCAGCAGGAGTGATATGGAGGAGTGGACGGTGTGAGAACTTGGAAAGGTATCTGGTATTCCACGCACTCAAAAAATGCTTTCAAGGGTTCTTTAGTGAAGAAAATGTTCTATATAGAACCATGAACACTCAAAAACCCCTTTACATGATTAAAGGGTTATTTGCATTGTGAAAGAGTTCTTTAGACTGATGGAGAACGTGCTGTAGATGGTTCTATGTAACACCTTTTTGAAAAGGGTTCTATGCAGCACCAAAAAGGGTTCTTCTATTTTAACAAGCTTGAGATTGTACACTCTTAAAAAAGATGGTTCTTCAAGGGCTCTTTAGTAAACAAAATGAATCTATATATAGAACCATTTTCTTTACTAAAGAACCCATGAAGAACCATCTTTTTTAAGAGTGTACAATCTCAAGCTTGTTAAAATAGAAGAACCCTTTTTGGTGCTGCATAGAACCCTTTGTACAGAACCCTGACTTTGTGTTTAAATACAACCTTATTATTGACATCATTCAGATTGAGTATGTGGTCATCGGGACTGTGTATGTGAACCCCTGCACTACTGCGTTAAAGGCTCCTTCAGCTACATTTGCACTTCTATTAAAATTAAAAATAATTTTTCATTTTGAAAATAACGAAATAAAAAATAATTCTAAATTGTACCAAAACAGAATAACTGAATCAAATTGTGGTGAAATGGAAGATTAAACGATGCATTAAATCATTAACAAAATAATCATAATTGAATGGAATCATGGTGAAATGTGAGACAGAACGATGCCTGAATCGTTCTGTAAAGAATCATAATTGAATCAAACTGTGGTGAAATGTGAGTTATAATGATGCACTGAATCACTTATAGGGAACGCATTAAATCAATTCAGAAAGAATCATACATAACAATGCAATGAATCGTTTCATAAGGAATCATAATTGAGTCAAATTTTGGTGAAAAGTGAAATATAACAATGTAGTGAATCATTTCTTAAAGAATCATCATGAAATCAAACTGTGGTGAAATGTGAGATAACGATGCCTGAATCGTTCTGTAAAGAATCATAATTGAATCAAACTGTGGTGAAATGTAAGATATGACGATGCACTGAATCATTTAGTGAAGAACCATAACTGAATCAAGAATTGAATTGATCCAGATTGTGATCTGTTCACAACAAGCCACCCAAACAGTTTCTTCAGCTTTTTATTTTAACTCTCTGGGCAAAATAATTGACAAAAACTATAAAACAAAACAAGGGTCTCTCTCTCTTTCTCTCTTTCTCAGCGAAAGGCACCTTGGCTTAGTCAAAGAGCAGCAACCCTGGTAAAATAAGGCTTTATTTGTATTGCATTCAATAAAGTGGTCCCCTGATTCTTTCAAATATGAACATATACATATTTTAGGCTTGAGCTGCACAGTTTACAACAGTAAGGCATTCCTTTATGTACCGGAGATGAAGTGCACTCTAAAATAAAAATCTACAAAAACAAAGATCTCATAGCTTCATTAAAGCTGAAGTGGAGGAGATGCCCAGTGTATGAAACTAAATACCTGCGAAACATAAATATGTTTTATGAAAGTGCTTTGGATGCTGCAGTATTGCAAAGCTATGAGATTAAAGTAACACTCTGTGGCGAAATGAACAAGACAAAGGCCTTAAAAACACTAATACATAGAACGCAAATATCATTCAGAGGAGAAACAGCTTAATATTTCATCTATCTACCTTCATCCGATGCTGTACACACTCAAAAAAGATGGTTCTTCAAGGGTTCTGTGGTAAAGAAAATGGTTCTACATAGAACCTTTTTGAAAAGCACTTACAAAGTGTTCTGCTATTGTTATGCTGTCAAGCTTATAACCCCTTTTGCTGCTATATGGGATGCTTTTCATAAAGGTGCTATATAGAACCATATACAGCACATTCTCCATCAACCTGAAGAGGCCTTTCATGATGCAGAGAACCCTTTAATCATGCAAATGGGTTCTGAGTGTTCATGGTCCTAAATAGAACCAATTTTTGACACTAAAGAACCGTTGAGGAAGCATCTTTTTTAGGAGTGTAGGAAGACTTAGAATTGCAGGTGTGTTACACACCGAATATGTTCATTTTTGCCTTCAAAGGTTGAATATATTTACGCAAATAAATACCATTCATCAAGCAATTACATACCAAAGTAGATCAGAAATGTTTTCACATGATGAACATATTTCCGAAATAAATATCATTCGCATCAAAAGTCAATGTGGAACGGAAGATTTTGGCACATTGGCATAACGTGTCTACGACGGCATCCGCGTCTCGGAGTACATGTCCACTCCGGGTTCCTCTTCAAACGTCACTTTGGCATCGTCAGCATCCAACTGTGGATAAAAAAAGAAGAATGGAATGTGGTTAATATGAAAATATGTAGAATTAAACGGTTAACTAGTCATGCATGGCTTATTATGACTATATAGATTGGTATATGTGTCAAATGTGTTACCAAAACTTTGCAAAGTTCACATTTTCCCAATGAAAACACAGCTGTTCTGTGTATGTGGACACCTGACCAGCATACTAAATGAGCTTGTTGGACATCCCATTCTAAAGCCATGGTCATTAAAGTGGATTTGCCCTCCTCCCTTTGTGGCTATAACAGCCACCACTCTTCTGGGAATCTTTCCTCAAGATTTTGGAGAGTGTCTGTGGGAATTTGTGCCTGTTCAGTCAAAAGAGCATTTGTGAGGTCAGGTGCTGATGCTGGACGAGAAGGCCTGGCTCACAGTTGACGTTCCAGTTCATCCCAAAGGTGTATATGGAGCTCGCTGAAACAGGAAAGGCTCTTCCCCAAACTGCTGCCACAAAGTTGGAAGGATATAAGTGTCTAAAATGTCTTTGTATGCTGTAGCATTAACATCACCCTTCAGTGGAACTAAGGAGCCCAAACCGTGAAAAACAGCCTCCTCCACCAAACTTTACTGTGGGCACTATGCGTTCTGGTAGGTAGCATCATGGCATCTGCTAAAGATTCACCCATCATGAATCACTCCAAAGAACATGATTCCTCTACTATAGTGCTTTACACCACTCCAGCCGACACTTGGCATTGCACATAGTGATCTTAGGCTTGTGTGCTGCTGCTCGGCCATTGAAACCCATTTCATGAAGCTCCTAATGCACAGTTCTTGTGTTGATGTTGCTTCCAGAGGTAGTTTGGAACTCTGTAGTTAGTGATGCAGCAGTGGACAGGCCGTTCTACACGCTTCAGTGCTTAATGGGCCCGCTTTGTGAGCTGTTGTTGCACAACTTCACAATATTAGTACTTACAGTTGAGTGCAGGGCAGAAACTGCACAAACTGACTTGAGGCAAAGGTGGCATCCTATGACAGTGCCATGCTTAAAGTCACTGACCTCATCAGTACGACCCATTCTACAGTTTGTCTACGGAGATTGCATGGCTATGTGCTTGACTTTATACACCTGTTAGCAATGAGTGTGGCTGAACTCAGTAATTATGAGGGGTGTCCACATACTTTTGGCCAAGTAGTGTACATTTGCCAGTGTTTGACAGGCCATTTTCCCTAATCGTATTTATGTTGATGCAGATATTTTTATGTACTTGGGTTGGAAATCTTATCTCATTCAAACAATATTGAACTGTACTGAATTACCTGTGTTTTTGCATCAGTTTATTAGACTATAGTCAATATTAACGGCAGCCTCTCAGGTAATCTTGCCTATGGTGTTACCACCTGTACCACCTTTCTACTCACATTGCTTTCTGCTGAGGTGTTCCACATATGGCAGCAGAGATGTGCCGGTTGCTTAAAAACTATTACTCTTGCTAAATATTAAAAAAGTTATTCATCAATAAACAAAACATGATATTCCCCTGAATGCGAGTGTCACAAAGCTTGTCCTAGGTTGGGCTGCAGAGCTTTTTCTGGCAGGAAACGGTAGATTTTTAATTTCTATGTCAGGTAAGAATCTGATCTCTTACGCATTTCATCTCGAATTCGGTGAAGACCCGGCCGGTCATGAACATGCGCAGAGGGATGGTGAGGATGAGGATGAAGGGCAAGGCCAGGGAGAAAGGACTGGACTTCACTATCCACAGGACGGCCAGGCACACCATTTGGATCGCTGTGAACATGTGCATCCTGCTCGTCTTCACCTGCAGGGGGCGCCAGAGACCACAGTCAGAAAGTCTAACACAGCACACCACTATTAAAGCACATGAAAACAAGGAAAACAGAATAAATATATTTGTAAAACAGTGGAATATCATAAATGTACACCTAACCAGGTATAGCATTGACCCCACATAATGAGCATGCATCGTAATTATGCTGCTTGTCTTGTTTAAAAGGTCAGCACTGGTTATTCTAATGCATAACTGGTGGAAACCTACTTTTGTAGCGTACGGCTCATTGGGATGGTACTTCTTGGGAATGAGGAGGAGCAGTATGCGATCCCACAGCTGAATTCCACTGAGAGACGTGATTCCCATGTAGAGGAAGATTCCGAACAGTGCTGACATGGGAATCATCTTCAGAATGGGCTCCATAAGGATGGACAGGCCTGTGGTTTATAAAAGGAACAGGGACAGAGTTATAGTTAGATACATTCCCAGCTGAGTACATGATTAAAGAGTTGGTCACTTGCTTTCATGGTTTCAGTTTCATGGTCAAAACTCAAAAGAAGCAAACTTCAGACAGTGATCATGTCAAGGCTGATCAGCTACATCTGTGGGACAAGAGGGAAGCTACACTATATGGCCAAAAGTATGTGGACAAGTTACTGAGTTGAGGTGTTTCAGCTACATCCATTGCCAACAGGTGTATAAAATCAAGCACATAGCCATGCAACCTCCATAGACTAACACTGGCAGCGGTAAGGGTCACAGCACTGAAGAGCTCAGTGATGTAAAATACGTAAGATTTATAAAAATGGCCTGTCGCCTGTTGTATCTCTCACTGCAGAGTTCCAAACTGCCTTTGGAAGCAACATCAGCACAAGAACCGTCAATCAGGAGCTTCATGAAATGGGTTTTCAGGGCGGAGCAGCTGCACACAAGCCTAAGATCAGTATGTGCAATGCCAATCGTTGGCTGGAGTGGTGTAAAGCATGCCGCCACTGGACTCTGTAGTAGTGGAAACATTCTCTGAAGTGGTAAATTACACTTCGCTATCTGGCTGACAGCATATATCGGAATGCATAGTGCCAACAGTACAGTTTGGTGGAGGAGGGATAATGGTTTGGGGCTGTTTTACAGGGTTTGGGCCCCTTAATGGACCACAAAGAGGGGGCCAGCTCCATTTTAGCATGGGACATTCAATAAGCTCATATAGGTGTGATGCAGGTGTCCACATACTTTTGACCACACAGCATTCTTTTATACTTTTCTTTGCATTCCGCAGTATTTCTAATATGGAGACAGACTTACCCACAAGCAGGGCCACCAACACCCCACTGACCCTCTGCTCCAGGACTTTCTCGATCTCTGGCTTGGGTCCTTTGCTCATCACAGTCAGTGCATTGGCATGTGTTACTGACCGGACCGTCGCTGCGCTGAGCCAGGGCATTCCAAACAATGCTGCGCACCCCCCCAAACTGACCAGAATGAGAAGGTCCAGATGGAAGCCAGACCCCTTCACCATTTTCCTCTCTGGCTTACTAACTATCAGCCTACGGAGAGGAAGAAGATAAAGGAAGATATCCATAAATACTGTAAGAACTGTGAAAACAAGTGTCGGAAGGAGGAAGCGCAGCATGGTGGACACAAGTTTTGGTAATTCTGTTTAGTTTGAAAAAGATAACACACTAAAATGCTGTAAATTAAGATAACTGTGGTAATATTTCAACCACAAAAGTGGTGATAATAAAAACTATTTAAAAAAGAGAGTTCAGAAAGGTGAGCATTAGCATGGTGGGCACAAATATTCTGATAATCTTGTGGATCACTAAAAATAAGGAAAAATAACATGCTAAAATGTTGCAAATGTGCATAACCGAAGTAATATTTAACCAAAAATAGCTAATGATAATAACTATAAAAAAGAGTGAATGTTAGCATGACAGACACTTTTAAGGCTTTGATAATCCTGTTCATTTCTTTAAAAAGAGCTAAGTGATTTTTTTTGTACTAAAATTAAGGGAAGAAAAACATGCTAAAATGTTGCAAGTGGACATAACATAAGTAATATTTCTCAAAAAAAATGCTGATGATAAGAACTATAAAAAAGAATGAGTGTTAATATTGTAGACGCTTTTACAATTCTGACAATCCTGTTTATTTCTTAAAAAAGCAATGTTTATTTCTAAAAATAAGGAAAAATAACATGCTAAAATCTTGCAAATGGGCATAACCCAATAAATATTTTACCAAAAAAAAATGCTAATGACCATAACAATAAAAAGCATGGTAGACACTTTTAAAGTTTTGGTAAACCTGTTTATTATAGCAAAGCAATTTTTTTCAGATCTAAAAATAAGGAAAAATAACAAGCTTAAATGTTTCAAGGGGACATAAGTAACATATCACCAAAAATGCTAATGATAAGAACTGTTGAAAAGATAAAATTTTGATAATCCTGTTTATTTCTTATTTAAAAAAAAGCTAAGTGATTTTTTTGTTCTAAAAATAAGGAAAAATAACATGCTAAAATGTTGCAAGTGGACATAACCAAAGCGATATTTCACCAAAAACATGCTAATGATAAGAACTATAAAAAAGAGTGAATGTTAGCATGATAGACACTTTTTGTTTTGATAATCCTGTTTATTTCTTAAAAAATTAAGCAAATCAATTTTTAGTTCTGAAAATAAGGAAAAATAACAAACCAAAATTTTGCAAATGTGCATAACCAAATGTGCGTAACATTTCAGCAATAAATAATAAAAATTGCTACTGTACCAAAAAAAGAGTGAATGTTAGCATGGTAGACACTTTTAAAATTTCGATAATCCTGTTTATTTAGTTTTGAAAATAAGGAAGAAATAACAAGCCAAAATGTTGCAAATGGACATAACTGTAGAATTATTTCACCCTAAAAAATGATAACAATAAAAACTATCAGCAAGTGTTCAGAAAGAGTGAGCATTAGCATGAACACTTTAAAAGTGTTGCAAATATTGTTGATTGCTACAAATAAGGGAAACCATAACTGATACAATAATTCACCTAAAACGAAGCTAATGAGGCTAACAAGAGGTCAGACTAGTAGAGGTCAATTTGACATCAAGCTAACTTGCCTCAGTTAGCTTTACTTGTTGTTAGCCACATTAGCGTTCCATTTTTTTGTTTGAATTTATTATAAACTTATTAATTTCCATTCCCAACATTACTTCATCTTTCACTGTGAGTATCTTCAGTGTCCCCGTCAGAGGAACACTGAGATCTGCCAGCAGAACAGGGTGTCAGATTTGCCTCCAGGCAGTGTTTATTACCCTGAAAAGGAAACCGTCACTCACGTGGTGATTTGCGACTCGAGGAAGATGAGGATGAAGACCAGTACAGCAGGAACGACGCAGGCGAACATCATCCAGACAGGGAAGGGCTTGTGCTCGCCCATGGGGTTGATGAACCACCCCCGCATGGCAGGGTTGGACACCTGCAGCCCCTTAGGCACCACCAGTTTCTACAACACAGGCCACTAAGGTCATCAGAGGTCAAAGCAGTACAGCGTGACGGTCTGGGCAGATGCCTCAACGTGTGAAGCGCTGCTGTGTTGCTGAGGGGGACATTTATCGAGATGTGCCTGTGTTGTGCTACAAGTCTAAATTTAAAGATATGAAAAATATCGATTTTTCACTTATTTTCTCAATTCTGGAAGACATAATTTTAATAATTTATAATTCATATCCTGCCCTGTGATGGACTGGCGACCTGTCCAGGGTGTATCCTGCCTTCCGCCCAATGACAGCTGGGATAGGCTCCAGCACCCCACCGTGACCCAGAAGGATAAGTGGTTTAGATGATGGATGGATGGATAATTCATATCCAAAATGAAGTTCTAATCAAATTAATATCTAAAATATTAATGTGTGATAAAATTAATGTTTAGAATAAAGTTTTAATAAAATTACTTTCCAAAATACGTGTGTATTAAAATAAGCATCCAGAATGGAAATAATAATAATTTTTCAGAATATAGTCATAATAAAATTCATATTGAGAATGAAGTACTAATCAAATTAATGTCTAGTTATAAGTTATAATAAAATTAATTTCCAGAATGAAGTCATAATAAAATTAATATCCAGAATTAATATATAATAAGAAACATATCCAGAATGAAGTTCTGATAAAATGAATATCCAGAAAAGGTTTTGATAAAATTAATATCTAGAATGAATTATGATAAAGTATATGTCCAGAATAAAGTTATAATTAAAAATACTACCCAGAAGTATTATCAATTAAAAAGGTTATCCGAATAAAGTTCTGATAAGATGAATATCCAGATTGAAGTTATAATGAAATTAATATGTAAAATAAATGTATAATAAAATGAATATCCAGAATTAATATCTAATAAAAAATATATCAAAAAATGAAGTTCAATAAAATGAATACCCAGAAGAAAGTATAATAAAATAAATATTTAGAACAAATTTATAATCAAATTAATATCCAGAATAAAGTTCTAATTTAATTTACCCCAATGAAGTTCTGCTAAAATTACTATTTAGAATAAAGTTCTAATAAAATTAATATCCAGAATGCCTATTTTCAAATTATGATCAAAAGATAATTACAGTACAATTCATCATCTTAATAACTTCTTGTTGTTCCCAAAATACTGTAAACATTGAATAAAATGTCTAAATATACCTTTCAGAGTGTTTGATGTTTGTAATATTTAAATACACATTGTATAAATAATTATTGCATACAAAAAAAAACAAAAAAACAAAACAAATAAAAGACCTAATCTGTAATTCTAAGTGCTTCCAACATTTTGAACAGTGCTGTATTTTCACATACAAAATGAATCATTATGTAGTTATGTTATAACTGAAGTTTGAGGGGCGGAGCATGGCTGAAACCCCTCCTTCTTTCAATCTAACGCCCTATGGTCTGAACTCACAAAATAAATATTAATTTACAGACTCTTACCTGCGTGTAGGTGTCCTCAAGATTGATGTCCACCGCAACCATGAGGAAGATAGCGATGGGGACACCGAAATCCCCCATCAGACGACGGAGCTGAGAGATCCAATATGAAGAATCCACATCAATAAAAATGAATAAAAATGAAATGACAGCTTTTAAACTCTCTTACAAACAAGACTGAAGCAAACGCTATGAAGTGTTTCTCACAGCCTTTATGACACACATGCTAACCTTGCCAGGCAGAAAGTAGCCGTTCTTGAAGATGCGCAGGAAGTAAGCGATGGAGAAGCAGCCGAACATCAGGCACATGGAGAGCAGGGCTGTGTTGGGGTAGGCACGGTGACGGATGACGGTCACTGTGGTCACATTGCCCGTTGAATTATCTAGAATGGTGCGGTGAGTGACGACTGGGTGCCATGGGTCCTCCAGTGTGTCGTTCAGTTGCTCGTAGTTGAGATTAAGAGGATGAGCCTTGAAAGTCTAGTCAAAGACAGGAAGAAAGCAAAGTTATACTATGTCCTAAATGCCACTGACAAGTCTGTACAACCTTAATGAAGCCCGGGATGCGGTTTGAGCTGGCTGAGGGACGTTTCGGGGACGTTTTGACAGAAAATGATTTGGGTGACTATTGGTTTCCAGTGTGTGTTAGCAACGTTAGCCTCCAGTGCTATACTTAAAAAGCAAAATGTGGAGACCAAACTTGTCTTGAAGGATCAACCACAGGACAGGGAAACACTGCTCTAACTGCTGAAACGCTGAGTTTGTTTACACGCGCTTAATAATCCGATAACTGCAGAAAAATTTTTGTCAGTAATCCGATCAACATGTTTACATGCACTTGAGTAATCAGATAATGGCGAAACTCCGGGTTTACATGAGTCAGGCAGTAATCGGATTCCTGCCAATAAACTCACAGAAGAAGACGTGATGTAAACATAATGTAAAACTCAAACTTCAGGACGCGGCTTTTTTTAAAACATCGCTCCACTTTACCTGAAAATATGAACACGCATCATCTAGAAGATGAAGAATATTCATAAATCCTTCATTACGACAAGCATCTATTTGGTTTCAGCGTCGCTCCAAAAGTGTTTTGCTGCGTCTCGCGGCAACACTGCTCGCTTATTTCCGGTACCGCAGTCTGTTTTTGCACATGCGCAGACTGAGAAACCCGAAAGAAATCAGAGTAAAGTCGCTGAGAAATCTGATTACTGAGCTAAAATCCAGCTCTCTTTATCGGATTTCGTAATCAGATTTCTAGACCTTACACCGATCTAAGAAATCAGTGTGCTGTTTACATGATTGGATCATTGAGTGCATGTAAACATACTCACTGCTGGTGAACCGCTTGCAATTTGAATGGACAAAATGTAAATTATGAAGCATTAGTATGAGAGGGTGATGGAGGCCGTGCTCGTCGTATTCTGAGTACCTTAATGAGTTTGGCGAAGGTCTCGTAGATGAAGATTAGGGAGATGAGGATGGAGAAGATCTCCTGGGTGAAGCGAGAGATGAAGCGCACCAGGAAGCTGCCCTCCGCTGCCACGATCACCACCACGATGACGATGAGCCACACGCCCACCCACACTCTTCCCACGATGTATTCAATTTCCTGAGCCTTACAGAACTACAGGACAAACAAACTTATGATGACCACGATGTAGACTGTGTTTATATAACTCTTCAAGACAAATTAGAAACGATTATTTTAGATGGATGAGGACTTGAAGGGGTGAAGCTGTTTACTAAAAGGGCCCATATTCTAGATGTACTTGTATTAATAACATTTGTATGGTTTTATGTACCAAAAACATCCATAATTTCATCACTCACAACCATTTCTAACCTTAATTTCTTTATCCCTCAGAAACAGACTGTTTCGTTACTGTGCCTTCAGAATTGATACGTAAACGACCTCTGTTTTGATTGGCTGCCCTGTATTGTGCCTCATTCCAAAGCAGTCTGAGCTGAAGTGGATTGAACAAACTGTTCATTTCAGGCTGAAATACTCAGGAATCCTCCTGACAGACATGAACAGCATGACGTTTAATCGATTTCCCCACATCTTCCACTCCAACAATTCTGCTACAGCCTGTCTGCAGGAACAACACTGCACATCACTTCAGCAGGACTAAACAGCTAAACTGCTGTAGGCTGAACATGGCGTCTATGGTTGTGACATCACAACCAAGATGAATTCACAACAGCTGGATTTCTGTATAATATGGACTAGGCCCTAGACACTAGGGAATAAATGATATGTTCCAAAGTTTTAACAATGATTACATTAGCAATGTACACGGGTAGTCTTGGGCTTGAGGTGCCAGTGAACATTGTAAATTGAGATTGTACTTAATAGAAAGCCTGTGTTTTTCCCTGAATTAAATGCAACAAATGTCCAAATAGTCATAACTGAAATCACAATTTGGGTATTTGTTAAATTTATTTGAAATATACAGGCTAACAGTTAACTTAATGCTAATTTATCTTCTAATATGACTGTAAAAGGTGACAGTTTAGCTGATATTTGAGAGCAGGTATGTTTATTATGCTTTGCTATTCAGAAATATGAGTGCCTTAACCCTTTTGTTGCCATATGGAGGCTAAAGCAGAGAGCTAATAGCAGGTTTTACAGTGATCCTGCTGTGTGTTTGTGCTGTATTTCTAGGTTGTGGGATGTTAGAGCTGGTTTCTCTCACTCTGGCTAGTGATGGCAGGTTCCTCTGAGTGTTCTGATGTGTGAATCATGTCACTATTTTTAACCCTGACTTTGTTTATAATATGGAGGCTAAATGTGAGTGAGTTTGAATAATTAAAGATGTATACCAAATTCAATGAGTTCCAAAAGCAGTTTGAATGCACTTCCCATAGTTTACAAAATAAGAGTTTCCAAGATATGGGCCCTTTAATGGAAATAAACCTCTCAGTTTACTTTCATTTGGCATAATTTTTCACTAGTGTCTAAGTTCTATTGCAAGCTGCAAGCAATATAATCAAATTCCAAATGTATGTGTTTGTGTCTTACCGCAAAGAAGGCCTCCTCGAACACCAGCAGAGGTCCTGAGAAGCCGATGACAAGGACCGGCTGAGCGGCCACCAGGCAGAAGATGACCCCCAGCACTGCTGTGGACAGCATCAGCTCGGACACTCCTATCATATTGTCCACCTTATCAGCTGCAGCAGCAGGAGGGAGCAAACAGAAGCATGTTGTTTGAGTTGACTTCATGGAGGCCAAATAAAATAGTATTCATAGATGCTAAGGCTGCACAACATGGACAAAATACTAGAATCATGATTATGTTGCTATATATTGTGACTACTCACAATATCTCACAAACTCAGTAGTACATTTATTAGAGACTCATTGGACGGTCCTTGTTGTCACACTGGAAAATGTGATGTGGACATATATGTCTCTGAGTGAGAGACCACCCTTGTTTATTTAATTTGCAGTCAAAACTGCCATTAAGTTCAAGTTATTCAAAGAAAAAAATATGTGAGAAAACTGATTAAAAGCTACAGAGGAAATGGGACTCCTAACAACCACCTTGAAGACCTGCTAGACACCAAAACTGCCCCATCAGATAAACAGCACTTAGACAACTCAGCGCTATTGGTCTGAAAGGATGAGTAGCTGTCGCTGAGAAAAGGAGACAGACAAAGAGAGTAATATTTGCAGCTGCTGGTGTTCTCAGAACAACAGACTGACCACCCAGAGTCTATACTAAACCAACTTCTAAGACTGAACTTTGGAGGTGTGGAAAAATATCCCTGCAGATAGAATCAAATCTCCAATACACAGTAAATATTGAAATACGGTGTCACAGTGATGGACCTGGGCTCGATTCCCAGCCGCGTGACCAGGGTCCTTTCTGTGTGGAGTTTGCATGTTCTCCCTGTGTCGGCGTGGGTTTCCTCCCACAGTCCAAAGACATGCAGTCAGGCCAACTGGACACGCTAAATTGCCCATAGGTGTGTGTGTGAATGTATATGTCTGTGTGTCTGCCCTGTGATGGACTGGCGACCTGTCCATGGTGTTTCCTGCCTGCTGCCCAATGACCGCTAGGATAGGCTCCAGCACCCCCCCCACCCCCCGCCCCCCATGACCCAGAAGGATAAAAAAAAGTGCGTGTTTGTGTCATTTTCTGTTAGATACATATTTCTGCATTGAAAACTGAATAACTTGTACTGAATGGCCATGTTGACTGGGACACACATAAATGAAGGGTGGGTGGCCTCTGACTTTTTCACTGTACTGTATATTAATGCCGGGTGTGAATGGGGCCACATACTCACCCAGCAGGCCTCCAAAAGTGATAGCAGGAGAAAGAGCGGCAAAGTAGATGAAGATGATGGTAGCGAGGACCTGTGCGTTCATGGCGTCGGTGATGTCACTGACGTAGTGCTGGTAGCGTCTTTTCAAATCTCTGATCATGCCTCCAAACGGCACGCCGGTGCGCACCAGTGGATCCTCCGGAGGAGGCGGTTTGGCAATAGAGGCTGTGGATGGAGAGATTGAAGAGTAAAACGCTCCTTTGTTATTTAAACAATGGTCTAAATGTAGTCAATCAGTCAAGACAGGCTAATGTAGCTAACGAGTATCATACGTTTATAGCTACCAAGTTAGCACTTAACTGCTTGCCTCAAACTCAAGGCCTGATTATGTAGTTTCTGACACTGTCACTTTTGGGATACGGGGAAAATATAGAAATTTGACTTTTCGTTTATCACTTTAATGTATGATCATTCCATTTGTATTCCCGGCCGGGCGACCAGGGTCGTTTCTGTGTGGAGTTTGCCTGTTCTCCCCATGTCTGCGTGGGTTTCCTCCGGGTTCTCCGGTTTCCTCCCACAGTCCAAAAACATGCAGTCAGGCTGATTGGACATGCTGAATTGCCCCTAGGTGTGAGTGTGACTGTGTATGTCTGTCTGCCCTGTGATGGACTGGCGACCTGTCCAGGGTGTATCCTGCCTTCCGCCCAATGACAGCTGGGATAGGCTCCAGCACCCCACCGCGACCCAGAAGGATAAGCGGTTTAGATGATGTATGTATGTATGTATATGTATTTCATTTGTTAATGTATATGTCTGTGTGTCTGCCCTTAGATGGACTGGTGACCTGTCCAGGGTGTTTCCTGCCTTCCGCCCAATAACCTTTGGGATAGGCTCCAGCTCCCCCCGCGACCCAGAAGGATAAGCGGCTTAGAAAATGTGTGTTGCTTTTTAAGTTTTTAGGTCAAAGTTATGCCATCACAGATTACTTTGGCTTGGATTTAAAGGTTTGCTCACGTTTGCGTGGCTTGAGGTCGAGGCGGAGCTGAGGGTCTGAGGGGCCGGAGCCTCTCCTGAAGGAGCTTCTTCTGGAAGCCGATGATTGGCGCGAGCATGGCCTCGTTCTGGATCTCAGTAGGTGGGATCACAATGCTGCAGTCCATGAAGTCGGCCATGGCATCGATCAGCTCCCGGTCACTCTGGGCCTGGAAGGCTGCCTGGTTGAACACCTGAGAGTGTTTTAGGTGTGTTAGGGCAGATATCAGATATCAAGTTTGCAAAAGAAAATACAAGACAGAAATGAAAAAAACAGCTATAGAGCTGCTGAAATGATTAAAAAATGAAAGAAATGAGAAATCTGACCACTCTCCAGATTTAAATCCTCATTTTTTCCAACATTATTCTCCCACTAATTGATATAACTTCAGTGGCCACTGTGCTTTGAGAATGTACAAGCACAGGGACATTTAGCACCTTACTAAATACAGCTGGATTTCACCATATGATTCATTAATTAGAAATGAACCCCTCTCCAAAAAATCCCTGGGATGACTTCTTAGTACAATACAAATTTTGTAAAAAAAAACATCAATAAAGTTACAAAATGAAGATACAATATTTTGTTCTGACAGCAAAAAAAAGTATATAATTTATGGACTTTCCAGTAAAAAATGGCCACGTTTTCATTTATTTAGCCTCAGGAAAACATATACTTGATAATTACTCAGACCTCAATAACTGTAAGTTATATTGAATTTTTCAGTCATTTAGTGTGTCCACTCTTTGCCTTTATTACAGCTTTCATTCTTTTTCAGAAACTCGCTTTCAGTTTCTCAAAGAAATCTGCAGACACACCTCCAAAGTTCAGTCTTAGAAGCTGGTTGGATTTTGTACTTCTCACCATCCGAGTAATCCCAAACACATACAGTGATGTTGAGCTTACCATCGCCTGAGCTCAAACGAATCATGACCGACGTTTGCACCGTACCTTAAGATCGCTTAGAGCAGGGAAAACACAGAAACGTCTGATTTACAGAGTAAAGATATGTAGAAATAAAAGGCCCAATTCCTCCAAGTTCTAATAATCATAAGGAATCACACATTTACTAATGCGTTCTCACTTTATCTGCGAGCAGGGCTGCCATGGCACGGCCACTCTCGTGGTAGTCTATGTCGCTCTTGGTGGGGCCCACCAGTACAAAGATGAAGCGGACAGGAACCGGGGCCTCAAGCGCAGACTCAAGGACCACCGCATCCTTCAGTCGCACAAACGCCACCGTCGGCTTCTCCAGGAAGTCCAGCGCACCTGTCACACACAATGTAACACACACACTCTCCAAAACCAGCTTGGAGAAAAACACATTTACTCACTGAACAAAGAACCAACTGTTTATGCACAGTTTGTGTTAGCCATCCTCTATTGGTCAGTTTTTGACCACAGTGATGCTCTTGGGTGGATATTTTTGAGCGGCGGTCCACCCTGACCCTAGCAGTGACACTGACTTGTAAAACTCCAGCAACACCGCTGTGCCTGATACACTCATGCTATCACAACACACACTCCCATGTCAGTGTCACTGCTGAGAATGGACCCCCACCCACATAATATCTGGACAACCATGGTTCTGTAGTCAGAAACTGACCTGTGATTGGTAGATCAGGACATAATATGAAAGGAATACAGTCACGCTCACCTACAAGTACCATGGAGGCCTCCACACAGTCAGATGCATCTCTCTGCGAAAGCCAACAGCACATTCTGAATACACTTATTGTTGCAGAAAAGCTACGGCTAGTTTTATAAATTCTAAACAAGATTTAACTAAAAACAATAATAATTCAAGTACTTCTGACTGGTTGCCTGTGCTTTAAAAATAGAGACTTAGACATAATCGAATACATTTTCACTGAAATGCATCTTTATTTAAAGTTTCACTATGTACGTTTTTGGGGATTTGGTGACCTCTGTGGTGGAAACGCGTAATTGCACGCAAGAACATTTTATAATGTGGGCTGTGCTTTGGACCCCTTCCCCGAGCGGATGAATCTGATGATGTTTGAAAGAGAATTTAGGACGCGTCTTCCGAGGATTATCTACGATCGCCCTCATAATTTCATCAGTATAGTGTTGATTTTGCATTTGAGACCTAAACAACGAGCGTCACCTACTTTTTGAGTCTGTGTGTGTGATGTTAATATGTAAAGACGTATGATGTGATGTGAAAAACTGCTTTTAAATGATTATTTCAGGCTTTACAGGGTGACTTGCAGCTCCATAATTTAGCTTGTTTTTTCCTCTTCCAAATACTTTCAAGATTAACACAAAAATCATACATAGTACTTTTTTAAGATGTTCATTTACATTTATGGCATTTGGCTGACGCTCTTATCCAGAGCGACTTATAATTTGATCATTTTACACAGGTAGGCGAAGGTAGCATTAGGAGTCTTGCCCAAGGACTCTTATTGGTATAGTGTTGGGTGCTTACCCAGGTAGGGGAATGAACCCCAGTCTACTGGATAGAAGGTAAAGGTGTTACCCACTACACTATACCAACCACATGAACCTCGTAACGCTTCAATGTGGAATCAAAGCATATGAATATGCAGGGGATTGAACTCTGGACCTCATACATGCAAAGCATGCACTCTACCACTGAGCTACATCCCCTCTGAAACCTCTGTTGTATGAAAGTTCACCCAGAGCTGTTTTCACCAAGAACTATTAGAGCGTTTAGAAATTTTTATACATGGTTTTTAAAATCCAGTTTGCATTTTTGTTTTGGATTTTCTCCTTAATTTAATCACATCCAGTTCCACGTACTAGCTTGGTTAGCTACCAAGCTGAGAGGGTGAAGGCCAGCATGAGCTTCCACCAAGACACATGAAGATCCACCACGTCTTTTCAAAATGCTGCTAATGCAAAACCTTTAGACAGCTCAACACGCTTGAAGGAGAATGCTAACAGGAACAGAGAGGCCAGTTATGCTCTCGTGGCTGTGGCATCACTGGGGATGGAACTTGTACCAATTATTTCCTGCTTTATTACAAAATTGAGATTGTATTGAAAAGAAAGGACCAAAGGCGGTAAAATACTTATAGCAAATAAACAAAAACAGCAAGTTGAAATGAACATGGACAAACAGTCGTATGCTAATAGTCGGCTTAATTAAAATTGCATCGTTATTTAAAGTACACTCAGAGCTATTTCTGTAGTTTTCGTACCCTCTCTGTGACAGAGAAGGTCTGCATTTCCAGATGTGGGGTCAGGGCCTGGGTCTCCGCCGACTGGCTGAAGAGAGAAAGGTCAGGGGTTAGTGTGCTGTTTTACGACCAGTTCTAGCCTTTCACTTTAGAACTGAACTAGGAGATTTAGATTCATGACTGAGTGAAAAATGTAAGATGGTTACTGGTTTTGGATTGCAGTTTAAAATACGCAACCATGATATCAGCATAAGGGAGAAATCCCTTTATCACTTTCAGAGAAAACATCTTTGCTTGAACACACAGCATTAGTGGCCTTGTTGGCTTTGAATTTGAACTTCAGCAAATTGACACAATTTTCACAATTAAATTTTTCAAATTTAATTGAAAAGTAGTTGATCAGCCAAGACAAGTTTGCTACTTTAATTTTGCACTGAAGCTACTAGGCTAATGTAGCTGACAGGTAATCGAAGCTTATAAACCGTTAGCATGGTGCTAACTACATGCCTAAATCTAAAGCCGGGTGGAGTTGTTCAATAATCTCAAATGTACCTGCTTATGCAGTTTCTGACACGGTAGAGAGTTCTCTGTAAACATGGACAACAGTACATTAGCATATCACTGCTGCCGGAATAAAACTTTATCTCTCCAAAATTATAACTTTACAGGAGAAGGAAAAAACATATTTTACCTTTAATTTAAGTCAGTGGAACCAGACTTTTTTCCAAGTAATTTTGGGCCATTTTTTTGGTCTATTCCTCACCAAATTTACAGCAATTGGAATTTTCAAATTATGTCAAAAACTAAAAAACAACAAAAATGGAGATGCAAAGTTTTGTTCCAACAGTAGCGACATGTAGTAGTGGAGCAGTAGTGGTGGCTTTCTTGAAGACTGAGTTTTATTTCTACTATTGTCCATTTTTATAGATTTTTATATGTAAAATGAGGAGAAAATTGTGGCAATTTATTTTTTATTTAAAGGTGCAGTGTGTAAGATTTGGGGGGATCTATTAGCAAAATGCAATATAGCATAAAAAACTATGTTTTCATTAGTGTATAATGAACGAATGTACGAATCATTGTGTTTTCTTTAGCTTAGAATGAGCTTCATATCTACATAGGGGTTTGGGTCCTCTTCCAACAGAGGCCACCATGTTTCTACAGTAGCCCAGAATGGACAAACCAAACACTGGCTCTAGACGGCACCTTTCATGTTTTTACCTTGAAGCGGCAGCTTGAATTTGGTGGTGCTGTAGCAGCAGTGAGCAGTTTGAGAAAATTTTGACAAAAGGAGGATTGTACGTATTATTTAGGGTGAATCCTCATCATCAAAGAAGCGAAAACATGAAGAAGCAAAATGAAATCGGGACAGGCGACGACTGAAAACCTGACAGCAATCGTAGTTTCTACTATATGCTTGGACAGGGAGGGGTGAGGGAGGGGTATTCAGCTGGTTGCAATCTGTGACCTCACCACTAGATGCCCCTAAATCTTACACACTGCACCTTTAACCACTGCAGTTCCTACTTACAAACACAGAGCAGTGTACCAAAACAAACACAATGTCAAAAGAATGAATGAAGTGAAGTTGTTACCTGCGGTTCTGCAAGAAGGCCTGAACCACCCCTTCCCGGTCACCAGGCCTGATCTCCTTCTTACTGACCATCTCGTCCACGATTTTCTCTGCGATGCTGGAGAGCGAGCGCTCCTCCCTGTCCAACATCACCACCCCTGAGAACATGGTGGGAAGGAGAGTGAGGAAGGAAGAAGAAGAAGTTCCAGGTGGTAGATGCTAATGGTGGATGCTAAAGTCCAAGAGGAACAGAAACATGCTAATGGCTAAATCCAAGAGCAGCTGAATATGCTAGTAGTAGCAGTGCTTCTCAAGAAGCTGGTGTAGAAAAGGCAGCATCAGGAGGTCTCTGTTCTGGACTGGGGTCATTTACTAGCCAGCAGGGCTACTACATCCCCCCCTCACATTCCTCACTGATTCTGGAAACCAGACTAACCTGTTCACCTCGCGTCAAGATGAGTTAACCGGATTAAGGCAATCAGTACTTTTCAGTACTGTTGAAATATCTCTGAGGCCTTAAGTCATTTTTACCTTTAGCCCAGCAAATTAACTCACGATTATCACCATATTGTGATTCTACATGAACTATTCTCACTTGCACATTGAAAAAAATGAAGACATTCTGTGGAAAGTGCAAATTCTATATTCCTAAAATGAAGCCAAAGTTAAAAATTCCCAAACTAAAAGTACAAATGAGATATTTTATTATGATTTGAATTTGCTGAAAATTTATTGCTGCACGAACAGTCTGGATGTTTTTTCAACAAGTGCCCAAACACTAGAAATAAAAAGCACAGACATTCTGTGGAAAGTGCACATTTCTGAAAAATATATCAATTTCTAAACATGTCAAAATATTTTTGACATCGAAACAGAAAAAGGTTGTAAGTTTTAGACTTGAATCTATCAGTAAAGAATGCAAGTGTAGCTCATCGGCTATGAAGCTACGTTATGTATGTCGGCTATTTTTCAACTAGTGCCCAACCTGTAAAATGGACTTCTAAAGTGATTGTAAGTGCTAAAATTTTCAGGCAGAAATTAAATTTTGGGCAATTTGGGGCAATTTTTGAAAAAGGGGGTAGACTGTACAGTCATCACCCTACCTATTCCAACACTTACGCCATATGGTGAAACAAAACAATAGCAAGACTGTACACATCAACCAGAATGCAGGTTTCACATAAATACAACTAACACTGCAAATTCTTCACTATAAAGTCCGTCCACTCACATCTTTTACACAATGAAGACAACATAACCGAGTTAAAATCAGGCAGCTGAGATGTACAAACACGCCAAAAAAAAACACAGCAACTTAAACTTAACTACACTTAAACCTAATCATCCTAGGCTAAAGCATACTGCCACAGCGGATATGAAGAAAGACCATTTATGTCTTAACTTAGATGCCTTAGAATTAAAAGAGCATTATATATACCAAATTCACAAAAACAAATTATACAAAAACAACGTGGAATTGATTTTTGCCTTTGGTAGTGGGTAGAAAATGACATATTCTGTCGGGGATTTGGGATCCCATTTTCGCTGTGTTCCTCATGTACATCTCTGGAACAGCTGGAGCTTCAAATTCAAACACTAGCACACTAATAAAACATGAAGGCTTGAGGCGATGGTGGATAGCAATGGCTGGCAAGCAGTGATGGGAGGACTGAGAAAATAAGGGCTTAACAGCACTTACTGTAAATAAATCAAATTCCACATCCCTAAAAATGCAGCACAATACTAATGACAGAGTAAGTTTTAGTCACAAACAGTGACACAGTATAATTGACCTGTCCATGCTCTGTCCACAAACGTGTCTTTTTACAGCTGCTGTTGGTAGGTTGGACAAGCTTTACAGTAATGCTGGCAAGAATCCCACTTAATCTAATGAGAAATAATAGCATACAACTCTTTATTCTATATTTAGAGTGTATTATTCATTTAAAATGAATTTTATTTTGTTTATGTTCAGCACTGAACAAGTGCGGCCTTCATTTTTATCAGTGTGCTAGTGTTTGAATTTGAAGCTCCAGCTGTTCCAGAGGTGAACATGAGGAACACAGTGAAAATAGGATCCCAACCCCAACAGAATGTGTAATTTTCTACCCATTTCTAAAGGCAAAATTCAATTCCAAACACACTGATCTTTGTATAATTTGCTTATTGCGAATTTGGTGTATATAATGCTCTTTTACTTCTAAGGCATCAAAGTTAAGATGCAAATGGTCTTTAAGTATTTTACATGCTCGCTGTGGCAGTATGCTTTAGCCTAGGATGATTAGGTTTAGGTTGTTAAGCGGCTGTGTTGTTTTTCGGCATGTTTGTACATCTCAGCTGTCTGATTTTAACTCGGTTATGTCGTCTTTATTGTCTTTCACAGTTTTAGGTTGTAATGGGATTTTTCTGAACTTCCAAACAGCTGCATTTGAGAGTTTAGCATTGACACAATCACTTAACTGTATAATTGAATTGTAATTACATTTAAATACTAATGCAAAGTGACAGTAACAGCTCTGGACTTCTAAACATCTGAAGTAGGTTAAACTAGGATCCTGACGTAAACAGGTTGACCCTCTCTGATGACCTCACCGGTGTTCATGGTTCTTCGGAGCTGCACTATGCTCTTGAAGGTGAGGTAGGAGATGTGAGACGGCCCCCAGCGCCCGGCCTCCATGTCGTAGTTCTCCTCGTAGCCCACCCATCGGCCCGTCTCCTGCCAGTAGCCCTCCTGGTTCTGGTCCTTCATGAGCTCGTTCAGCTCCGCATAGGCCTGAGCAGAACAATACAGAGGAACAATACTGATCAATATCATCTATCAAAAGTTTGGAATCAATACTTTTTGATTGCAATATGCTCGTCCTGCACAACGTCAAAGCTTTCAAATTAGTATGAAGCTGTAAATAACAATGAAGAGATAATAGTTTCAGAATGAGGAACACAGATGGAGATGATTCTAACATGACTGAGGAGGCTGTAGAACATCACGAATGGAGTTCTACTAAAATTAATGTCCAGAATGAAGTTCTACTAAAATTAATGTCCAGAATGGAGTTCTACTATAATTTAATAGAATGAAGTTCTATTAAAATTAATATCCAGAATGGAGTTTTAATAAAATTAATATCCAGAATGAAGTTCTACTAAAATTAATGTCCAGAATGGAGTTCTACTAAAACTGATGTCCAGAATGAAGTTGTAATAAAATTAATGTCCAGAATGGAGTTCTACTAAAATTAATATCCAGAATGAAGTTCTACTAAAATCAATATCCAGATGAAGTTCTACTAAAATTAATGTTCAGAATGAAGTTCTACTAAAATTAATGTCCAGAATGGAGTTCTAATAAAATTGATGTCCAGAATGGAGTTCTACTAAAATTAATGTTTAGAATGAAGTTCTACTAAAATTAATGTCCAGAATGGAGTTGTAATAAAATTAAAGTGTCCAGAATGAAGTTGTAATAAAATTAATGTTTAGAATGGAGTTCTACTAAAATTAATATCCAGAATGAAGTTCTACTAAAACTAATATCCAGAGTGTTATAACATTGATATTTAGAATGAAATCAGAAAAAAATAAAATCAAGGATGAAGATACAATGAAATGAATATTCAGAATTTGATTTGAATAAAATGCAGAAATGATGTTAAAAAACAACAAACAATGTGACCCTGTTACTCAGTTATTCACTACTGTATTGTTCTTTATTTTACACTTATAGTAAAAGGAATTGTTCTGTTTAGAACCATGAGTTCTTCATAAAACCATGTCATGCTTAAATGGTGCTTCGCATGGTGAAATGGTTCCTCAGATTGATGGAGAATGTGCTGTATGTGGTTCTATATAAAACTTTTTGAAAATTGTTCTGTAAAGCACCAAACAGGGTTCTTTTGTTCTTACAAGCTTGACATTATAACAATGGCAGAACCCTTATACCGAACCGTATACAACACATTCTCCATCAAAAGAACCATTTCACCATGCAAAGCATGCATGGCTCTAAATGGAACCATTTCCTTTACTAAAGAACCCTTGAAGAACCATCTTTTAGTGCAGCAGACCTGCAGTAAGAGCAGATGCTGCTGTTGTGGTTGTGATTGATGATGTTGCTGCTGTGACTGTATCACCTTCAGGACCTGCAGCTCGAATCAGTAGATCAGTGGATGAACTCAGAGCATTTACTGTGTTTGTGTGTTGTGTCCTGTTTCTGGATGACTGATAACTTCTGCTGTGTGTTTAATGTGTAAACAACGGGAACGCGAGCGGCACGCGCCACGACACTGGAGCACTGACCATGTAAAAGTGTGTGTGTGTGTGTGTTCTCTTTAAAGCTTCTACTCACCAGACGGTCTCCTGTGGTGTTGGCGTTGGAGTTCACGTTCAGAGCAGCTGGAACGAGAGCACAGTTGACAAAATAATCAGATTTGGCTTTTTGATGTGGATGGAGGGGGACGGGAGGGTAAAGTGTAGTTTAAACATGGTATTTATTTGCTGAGTAATATTTCAAATGTTGTATAACAACAATTAATAACGTCTCAGTGCTCGTTTTCTGACACCTGAATCCAAAAAAATTAATCTCTAAAATTAATATCCAGAGTGAAGTTCTAATAAAACATAAAACAATTCTGATAAACCCAAATAAATTCACTAAAATAAGTACAACATCACAACTTCATTTGTTTTGTTTGTTTATTTATTACCAACTTTTAACTTTTAGTGAAGTTTTTTTTTAACAGTGTTTTGTTCAGGATCAAAGCCCTAAAATTTGTATATAATTTTTCATAATACATAATCAGGTTTTCATAAACATTGAACAAACTGATTTTTTATTACAAATTGTTTTTTGCACCAAATATTGTACCAAATTCTGTTTTTCTTATACAGTCGTATGCCAAAGTTTTGGTGAACACATTTAAATATGGTATTTTCCTTCAAATTTTAATGCACAATTTCCATTTATTTGAGTTACATATTGTAAAAATATAAAACATCCAATGTAAAATGTGTCATAATTTTTGCGCAGGACACACTTCTTTTTTATTTTTTCCCAATATATTAAATACAGCAAAACAAACTGTAAATAAGTATTAAAGTGTTCAAACTTATTTTTTTCTTAGAAAATCTACAAAAAACATGGAATTTTCAGGAGAGGGGGTCTTCAAACATTTGCGTACTATTACATTTGCTCATTTTCAATTTTCATATTCAATTCAAAATATTCAATTTAGGTCACAAAATCCATGAAGAAGAATCTCAAAGCTCCAAACGGGATATTCCACAAATATATGTTATTTTGCACTTTAGAGCACAATAACTTCTGTCTGTCACTAGTGTCATGCTTTCCAAGACCCCACTATGTGATATTTACTCAAAACAATCAAGCCCAAGCAGTAATGGACAGTATACTGGTTAAAATTCTTACATAGCGCGGCAAATAAACAATACACTGCACTGCGTCCCATTTAGCTGAGTGTCTGAGTCAGGGATGTTTCAGTCACATTTCAAATGAAAATGAATATGTAGCAGATTCCCCATCACCTCCAGCTGTCTAGTCTGCTGCATCTGAAATAGTTCACTTTGTTTTTGAGACAGCAGACATCTTTCGGATTAAGCCTTGAGCCTAACGTGGACACCAGATTTGGCTTCTGTTTACTCAGAGTCACCTGCATCAGACAAGAACCAGCTGGGAGTGAAGCGTGAATGACTATTTTCCAAATTCCAGCCCCGTCTACAGTGAGAGGAACTGAATTTGCCTTCTTATTTTAATTCCCCATGCCCGTCCCCTGTCCCAGTTCCCATGACAAACTGTAACTGCTGCTGTAGTTAAGGTGGAATGGAAAATTCAAACAAATCGTTGATGAATAAGAACTTCAGTCTTGCAGAAATTAGGATTTGAAACATTTAAACATTTAGCACTATTTTTGCCAGGCCCTGCGGGGCTAGCGTTAGAAAGCAGTACTGATATTTATGGATATATCGCAGTATTGATATATGTTGATATATATCGATATATTGTTCAGGTATGTCTTTATTATTTTGCACAATAGAAATATTTCAAAATTGCTTTGGCTGTCAAAAATGTTCCTATTAAAAAGTGAAGAGACATCCCAGAATAATTAGTCACTGTTAACCTATGGCCTATATATATATATATATATATCATATTATATATTGTATATACTATTTTACAATTTAGCTTAAATTTATTTGTGGCTTACCTAAATTTCTTAGATTAGAAACAGAAAGTGGCGTAACTGCCTACCAGTCACCCTGTTATCAATGCCAGGACTGTCCTGAACTGAGAGTGCACAACATGCCGGGCATGGAAACTGACTAAAAATTTGACACCTATATTCTATATTGTCTACCAAATTGAGATGCAGTACTAGAAATGTGACTTAGGAGAACTTTTAACTAAACAAAGACGTTTGAGTTGACTAAACTCTAGTGTGCCCTCAGGTTAAGCTCAGCTGTTTCAGTTGGATTCTCCACCATTATAGCACTAGCACAGTCTAGTGCTAATCCAAGGCCTCAGTCTCCATTCACTGTATCTAAACTAATGCTTGGCCACCTAAATGGGTCTAGACTGGCTCTGCTATTGAATGTTTATCACTCTGTATTGCTTCCTTGCCTCTTTTTTGTTTAATGATCTTTTAGAAGAAACTCGACTCTGCATATTACTCAATTCCTGTTTAGCTTCAAATGACAATTTCCTCACATTTCCTTTCAAATTCACACCAAGTTCTTCAACACAAAAGGATTTCAGCAGTTTACACTAACATTCATAACGGACCTATATGCTAACGAGACATTATAAAGGAGGAGGAGACGGTCACTGGTTGAAATATGAATGGGAGAGCTTGTAACGCTCAACATGGCATCTGTTTATGGACAAAGTCCCGCCCTTCAAGAATAAGAGCCAATCAGCTTGCTGGTAATGCTGCAGGTGGAGAAAGCTCCCCCTTGTTGTGGAGATCAGAGGTTAACATTCATAACAGCAACAAAATGTAAGATTAGCTACATGCTAACGAGACATTATAAAGGAGGAGGAGACGGTCACCGGATGAAATATGATTAAGAAACCTTGTAATGTGGACAACATGGAATCTGTTTTGAAGACAAAGTCCCACCCTTCAAGAAAAACAGCCAATCAGCTTGCTGGTAATGCCGAGAGTGGAGAAAGCTCCCCCTTGTTGTGGAGATCTGCACAAGCGCAGTAGTTTTTGTGTGTTATTTGAGCCAAATGCTACAAACTGTTTATAATTTTTGTCAGTTTTTCAGTGACTTCCAATGTGAAACGGTAATCTGACCTTTAGTTTTGAACATTTCTGTCTCTCCCCTTTCAAAGAGAGAGGAGTCTGGTCTCCCCAGTGAACTGACTTTCCTATTGGGACTTTGATTTGGGTGCGGTAAGAGTGGAAATGCATTTATTTTGTCCGGTTATTTTGTCCACTATTTAGCGTTACCACTGCACAGCCTCGATAAAAGTGCGCTGCGCCTGACCCCAAACACTATGTACACCCCAAACGACCACTAATGAGGCGGCTAATGTCAAAACACAGCCTTACCTGCCAACTACAAACTGAGCGTTGGCCATTTTCATGTTAATCCAAAAAGCTGTTTGGCAAATTACGCTCAGTTGTCGATGCTACCAAGAGTTTCAGGTTTCAAACAAAAGGCTACCATATTTGTTTTGGCTCGTTTCTCCTTCAGTGTTGTCACCATCATCACCCAACAGGACGCATGTAACAGCCGACTGTTTAGGACTGAAGGTCAAGGACTTGCGTCTTTTTCTGGGGGGTGATTTGCACTAATCTGTTTGATCTGAATGGTGTGAAATAAGCAATAAAGCCAAAGAAAGGAAGATGAGAGGACAGATGGGTGAATAAAGGTTCAAATTCGTCTAATCTCGTCAAATTCTTGGCGCTGGTCTTTAAAGTATATTTCTGTTGTGGGTGCAAATACAGGTTGCTGTTGCCACAACAGCCCGGCAGACATCCTGAGTGATACATACAGTCGGATCAAAGACACCAAATCCGTTGTGTGTGCACTCGCCGGTCAGGGTGGCTTTTTTCCCTTTGCGTCCTCGTTGCGCGTCAGGGTTGATGCGGGTGTTTGCTTAAGAGAACACTTTAACCGTGTAGAGTGGCAACATGTTTCCATTGAGGGAAAAATGCAACCGGGTGGTTTGTTGCACTCAAAAAACTTCTACTTTCCATAGAAAAGTACATACTCACTGTAGAACATTCATATTTTCCCAAGAGTGGTTATAGTTATTGTTATTTCTTGCTAAATGTTATTTCTGGTTAAATGTTCATTCAACATAAATGACAGATTTTTTTCTTTCAGAAATCTGCCTAGGTATGATTTCATGGTCAAATATATGTAAATTAGGACCTAGGAAGTCTTGAAAAATAGTCTATTTAAATAAATGTGATGGTTTTGCTTGTTTTCTTTTAAAATCAAGATATAAATGTGTTAGTTCTTTGAAATTGGTTCTTGTAATCTACATTTTTACCACCAAAAATGTACTATAATATTGTAAGCATGTAATCATTTTGATGATTTAGATCACATCCAAGTCAAATATGACACAATTTATATGGTAATCATAATAAACCTTCATCTTTATTCTTGAATTCAAATCTAAAGTTTTTAAAACTGGAATGATCTACAGTTGTATGCAAAAATTTTAACACCCCCTGGTCAAATTGTGTTTATTTTCTAAGTGAAAGTAAATTAACACATCCTCTACAGAGAAAACACCTAAATATGGCATTTTCATATTTTAGCACACAATTTTACATATTCCAAAAAAAACCCCATAAAATATAAGATACTATAAAATATACTTATTTTTTTAGCCAGTAAGCAATAGAGGACGTGTTAACTTATTTACAAAATCAACTGAACATGTCATTTGACCAGGAGTGGCCAAACTTTTGCACACGACAGTCTATGCAGGTGCGTTTCTTTATTATATTAAGCTAAAGTCGCTAAAATAGCCTTAAGCGATGCACAAGGCAAACATTAGCATAAGGTATAATAGCCAAACTCTATACGCTAGTTTAGCCAAAGTTACTTACCAGGAGTGGACGGTGTCCAGCACAACAGACCCAACCCTGAACCCCCTGATGACAAAAGAGCTCACAGGGCCTTATAAAGCATATTTATACCTGCTGCACTGATACACACCAAGCATAGACACACCCCTGAGTCCACACACACACACACACCTACAGAGAAACACAAACCTCACACCTACAAAAAGGAATAAAAATAGCCAGTAGTATATAAATAGAAAAATAGAAAACTAACCAAAAATGAATTCATGAATTTACAGTTTTACACACACATGCACATACATACATATACACGTCCTCACATACATATACATGTAGAAGCATAAGTTATTCATTTTTCAGGAGATATGTCTGAGGAGATAGATAGAAGATAGTCCACTTCGTAGCTGTCCGGCAGCTGTCCTTTACATTGTGTGAATATTTAATGATGGATTGACCAAGAAATGCTACAAAACTGCTTTAAATAAAACCTCTTTACATTGACTTATACTGAAAGTAAAGAAAGTTTTTGTCCTTAAAAAAAGTTACTGTTTTCTTTGGACAGTGATGATGTACAAGGATAAAGTCAAAAGTTTCCAAAACTGAAGTTCGAAAAACTTTTAAAAACTACAAAGAAAACTCCTAACAACCACCTGGAAGACCTGGTAGACACCAGAACTGTCCCCATCAGATAAACAGCACTTAAAGCTTTCATCTTTGAGAGAGAGGAGAAAATCAAGCTGCTTCAGATCTGAAAACATCCACAGGTGTTTCTGTCCATCCTTCCACTGTGAGAAGATGACTCAGCGCTGTGGGTCTGAAAGGATGTGTAGCTGCCAAGAAGAACCTCACTGAGAAAAGGATAACAAAGATGCCCAACTGGACATCTGAGATGTGGGATTACTCAGATGGTGAGAAGCAGAAAATGCTAAACCAACCTCTAAGACTGAACTGATTCCTTTGAGAAGCTGAAAGTGAGTCTCCTGAAAAGATTGGAAGCTGTAATAAAGGTGAAGAGTGGACACAATAAACACTGAAACAATTACATTATATTTAGCCGCTGAGGCCTCAGTGTTTTCAAGTCTAATACTTTGTAATTAATGGCTGTTTTGACTAGAAATTAAATGAAGTCTGCCGGGGCTCTGACTTTTGCACAGTACTGTACATATACAGACATACTTGCGTTCCTGTCCTCACCCATAATATTGATGTACTAAACAGCTTGACTTGATAACTGTGGACTGGTCAGACAAAATGTGTATGTGTGTGTGTGTGTGCGTGTGTATATGTGTGTGTGTGTGTGTGTGTGTGTGTGTGTGTGTGTGTGTGTATGTGTGTGTGTGTGTGTGTGTGTTAGTGTGTGTGTGTGTGCGTGTCTTATCACATTTATAGCGACTGTTTAACCTAAACACACTCTTCAGTTACACAAAGCTCCACTCACCTTCAACATCTCCACACACGGGACACGTCTTCTGCAGGGACACCTTATTTCCATCTTCCTCTTTATCCCTCTCTCCATTACTCTGTTCTTCTTTTTCATCCTCTGCACTGAGGCCCAGGGATCTGCGGAGCGGAAAGGCCAGAAAGAGAGAGAATATATATATATATATATATATATATATAGCTATATATAGCCAGATCCTGTCTAATGCACTTCACTGTTTGATACCTTTAGAAATGAATTTGAATTTGTATCTTATTTTTAAATATGATCAAATGAACCTTAAATGTGGCAAAAGCACATGTTGTAGGTATTGATACTCTGTGAAACTGAAAAAATCGAAGAACAAATACAAAAAAATATAATTAACAAATACATTTGGCCATTTTCATACATGGCAAAAATATATTTGATAAATATATTTGGAATCTATTTTTTTCCATATGGGAGATAGAGGTCAGCTGGGAGAGAAACGGAGGTCCTGGACCCCATGTCCTGAAATGAGCAATGGTTAAAAGTTTAATAAAATCTTTAATAAGATCTAACAAAACAGGTTTAAAGTCTAAAGTCTATAGTTTGGCAATCAAGCCATGAGGCTAATGGAAGCCTATGTACACCAGTTAGCATTCAGCTAACTGGAGGCCTAGGAATTCAACAAGTATTTAAGATGCAAAAAAAGTCATTGAGAGTGGTTTGGTGAGAAATGCTCTTTTCTAGAGGAACTTACAGAGTCAGAATTGTTCACAGTGGTGGTGATAGGAACCAGACGTTCACCTCTAAAAGCTGCCTGATGCCCGAGACATTCCCCTCATTTCAGTACCATTTTAAACAAGCCCTCATTCCATTTGGGGGAGCCCCTAGCGCCATCTTAAGGGCCGTTTTATCCCTTTCTTAGCTGAAGTGAAGGGTGTTAGATAAGCCCTCGTAGGGTCGAGGGGCCGAGCGAACACCAGCGTCGACTTCAGCACCAGAACTTTCCCAGAAATCACTGTGACCTGATGCATTTCCCTTTTCAAACCCCAAAAAATAACGGCGAACAAAGCTGTTTATAAGCTAAAGCAATACACTTCTTTAAAATGCTTATTTCCATAATTTGCTGGGCCTTAAGTCATAAATTACTCCATCTGTTATACAGACGCTAATACAACTTTATCACTTTCCTCTGCTAGCTGGCTCGTTAGCATGCTAAAGGCTACTCGAGAACAAACGAAAGGCTCTACAGCAAGTTCTGTTCCAAGTTTATAGCCTGACAAAGCAATTACATTGTACATTGTACATTATGCTCAAACTTCTTCAAATACATAGCATTGCAGTTTGCATGGCTAGCTGATTAGCTCATTGAGGCTAACTTGCTGAGGGCGAGTGCCTCCTGTTTGAATAATCCGCTCCTCACTGCTGCCTCCTCCACTTCTGCCCCCGACTGACCACTTGTGTAAAGTAAATGTGACACACATCCGAGTGGTGAGTCGAAATGAGTGAGCGCATTTTAAAGAAATGAACTGAAACGAAGCTTGTTTTACGATAGTTTTGAGAAGGTTTTGTCATATAGCATATGTTGTAAGCCATTCATGGTGGAGGGGTACATGCAGGGTGTTGTGAGGCAAAATAGTCCCCAAAGAAAACTTATTTTCTTCAGATTGACCACTATTTTACCATCATCAACACTCCATGTAAACAGAAGGCACGTGTAGGTTCACTGGTGGTTTTGGGTAGTAAATAAAATGTCCATATCTGTGTTGTAGTCATGGTGACCCCTGGTTCCATTCACCACCACTGTAAAGAAATCTGAGTCTCCACAATTAACCATTTCACATCAAGCCACTCTGGATGACTGTTTACATCTCAAAGACTGAATTATGCAATTTTTATGAAAGTTTGAAAAATGAGTTTAAGTAAACTCTAATATACTTGCTTATGTGGTTTCAGACACTGTTATCTAAAAATCTAGACAAAATGTCTGGACAGAATTCAGACTTCAGATGGATTTTATTACTGTTCTTAGCACAAACTATGCATCAACAGATGGCCAACAGTCTTTAACTGTACATTAGCAAGGTGAAGCTACAAGGGAGGGGTTTCTAATAAAGTGGCCAGGGAGTGTTCTTCCACCATGAAGGCCAGTTTTATTAGGATATTTGACCATATGATGAAAGAGAGTGAAAGATGTAAAGAGGGGTACTCACTCTGTAACACGAGCACAGTAGGACTCTGCTTCTTCACATACATCGTTCACCTGTAGTAGAAGTTGAGTAGGAAGTCATTACAGCATGAACATTAACAAAAAGCCTGTCTGAGTGTATGCAAGATGAAATACAGTGGGTCCTGGGTGGTCTGAGACCCCCTAATTAACCCTTCATATACATTTTGTGGACCTTTATGAAAGAGAAATGCATCTAAGTTTACTTTTCAAAAGTGTATTTCATATGTTTACACTTTAAACATAGTTTAATTAACACTAAATTTACTATTATGGAACAATGTAAGTGTATTGCAATTGTAATTAAACTATGATTAAATATATGTTAAACATAATTAGTTGTGCTTTTGAGTGCTGTTTTTTCACTAAACACCATTTGTTGCTGCATCCACAAATACAAATTAAGATTGTACTATGCCCAGTGGAAGCTGTGTGTCAACAATGTCAAGAAACACCGCCGACTTCTCTGGGCTTGAGCTTGTCTGAAATAGACTGATGAACTACAAATGAACTGATAGTGGTAATAGGTAATAATTATTAGAATTATTTATAAGGCAATGTACACTGTGGGCAGCACGGTGGCGCAGTGGGTAGCGCTGTCGCCTCACAGCAAGAAGGGCCTGGGTTTGATTCCCAGCTGGCCGACCAGGGTCGTTTCTGTGTGGAGTTTGCCTGTTCTCCCCGTGTCTGCGTGGGTTTCCTCCGGGTACTCCGGTTTCCTCCCACAGTCCAAAAACATGCAGTCAGGCCAATTGGACATGCTAAATTGCCCCTAGGTGTGAGTGAGTGAATGTGTATGTCTGTCTGCCCTGCGATGGACTGGTGACCTGTCCAGGGTGTATCCTGCCTTCTGCCCAATGACAGCTGAGATAGCTGGAGCTGGGCTCCAGCGACCCGGAAGGATAAGCGGTTTAGATGATGGATGGATGGATGTACACTGTCTAAAGTGAGATATATCAATTCAGCTCTGTCGGAGACAATATCACATCCCTGTCATATCCCTGTATGCACAGGATCAGGGTTCACTTCCCCTCTCTGGCAGTAATGCCTTGTAAACAAACCACTAAATTTGCTTTCATCTGAAAAATGACTGGCCTTGTGTGAGAGTTGCTCCTGATGCAATACTACACAGAGATAACAAATCCATCTTGTGGACTCACAACTCACCAGTTCACATGAAAGCTCTGCCATTGCTGTCTGTCCTCGTGAACTGGTGCACTCTGCAGTGTTTCTGCATAACATTCACAAATAGCACTATTACACATGTAGATCACTGAAACTGAACAGAAAGAGAGAGAGAGAGAGAGAGAGAGAGAAGGAGATACAGGCTTAAAGTTTGGGCACTTTAATTTTGTAGCAGCCTTATCTAAACATACGTGACTAAAGGCCCCATCTGTACCATAATCTCAGTGAGCCAATACATACAAATCATCATCATAATACATCCTGAAATCATCTTAAACCTGGTCAATATAGCTGATAGTTCTCCATTTGAGGTTGTATGAAGATTATTCGACTTATTTAACTTATTTTAAGTTTTTTTTATTACTTGTTTTATGTGATTTTATTATTTTATTGGCAGATAGAAGAAATTATCTGTCAATAGAACCATACACTTTCACTAAGGTGCACATCTTTTTATTTTTCCTCTCACTTATGATGTTTGTGTGGATTTTTTTTTCCAAAAACAGCCATTCTTAATTTTTACTGACCATTTTAAATCCTCACTTTATCCCAGAGAATTAAGACTGCTGTATGTGAACGAGGTCTGTTCTGATAGGCCGGCCTGTATTGTGCCTCATTCAAAAAGCAGTGTGAAACGCTCCTTATAGCTTCAGTGTGATTGGGCAGGGCTGAACCGCTGAAGGAGGAATAGGTGGGTTTATGTAAATGCAGTTTTCATGACATCATGCAAGGAATGGTTTCGTTTACATACTAATTTAAACAGTTTTACTGCAAGGAAAGCAAGAATTTGGTTTTCCATGAAAATAAATGATAAAATCATAACAAAAATAATGATAATAAAAACGTTACATTCATACAAGAGTCTCAAAATGAGAAATATTAGATATATTGACTAGATTTAAGATGATTTTTGTTACCAAGATAGCAGTTTTTTTACTTTTTGCAGTGCACTTACTGGACCTTTAGAGGGAACGCCAGCAGAAAAACAAAATTCAAAAATTCACAACTGCACAGAATTACATAACAACAACTTTGGTGCAAATAAAACATGATGAATATATTCATCTCTCTGCGCTAGTTAGCATATGTAACTAAACATCAGTCTTCTTATGATTTGCATCTGTTAATGTATGTATGAGAATGAGGACAATCATTTTTCCAATCTTTTTAAATTTATATTGTTCAATATGACAGCTGCAGAAATGGTGTTGTTAACTAAAAAAAAAATTTTAAATTACCAGTTATAAAACAAATATTAGCACTTTTTAACTATTCTCAAAGGTAAGCACTAATAAAAGAAAGCATTACAAAATGAAAGGCAATGTTAAAAATGTTTTAAAAATGACTTAAAACAAAAATCTTTACAGATTCCCATACAGTCATATGCAAAAATTGAGTGAAAATAAGTGAAAATAAGTTAAAACATCCTTCACGGTCTTAAATATGGAACTTTTCTGCTCTATTTAGTGCACAATTTCTATTTATTTGCTGAGTTTAACATATTGGAAAAACACAAACTGTAAAATATAACTTGTGCACTAGCAATGTTTATGTTAAACTAAGCAAATAAATACATACATAAATACATTTGACCAGGGGTGCCCAAACTTTTGCATAGAACTGTGTTCCAGTGTTTTGTATTGTATTACCATTTCCCTGTATGAATGAATCTGTCAATCAAAGTACTTTCTCAGCCCCGCCCAATCCAGTCACACCTCTACCCTACACTAACCCTGCCCACACTCTTTAACCCAGTAGGTTCTCCTACCTGACGTGTGCTCAGGAGGTCTTCTGCAGTTTAGCCCCTCGTAGTCGTCGCTCTACTGGCAGGTGTTCCTCAGCAACACACACACACGCCTGCACTCGGATATCCCGCCCAAAATGGCATCGCTGAGTCATGTTGTTCTTTTCGGGCCTAAACTTCTGAAGATAAACCTCTGGATGCTTACAAGATAAAGCCCCAGTCCAGAGGTGGAGGTTGCTATCATGGTGCAACATCTGGCCCTGGGCCAGCTTAGCCAGACCCCAGCACAGGGACCCCAAGGCAAGGGAGGGGACACAGCCTCTTATCTACTCGCTCTTTCTTCTAAGTCAGGACTCGCTGTCTGATTGGTGATCTTCTTTTGGAGTCTAATTCAGACATTGTTTTCAGCGGACATGGGGCAGTGTGGCTAATCCTGGAGGTCTGGCTTAAAGACTAAACTGATAGATAGCTAGAGTGAAATGGGTTAGGCAAGTTAGAGGGGGGTCTGACCCCCCTAATTAAGACTTTAATCCTCAGAGGAGGTTCTTAAATGTTTCACATCGTAAACTTTGTAGTAATAAGTATTATGACCTACAGTAGGCCGTGAGTTAGCTAGCCAGCTAACCCATATGGAAATCTGATATATGTGTCATTCTCCATTTGGAGGGGAAACCATGTCACAGAGGTCGCAGGGCTTAAAAAGATGCCTAAAATATGAGGCACAGCTCCAAAAGTCAGTATGTACATTTACACAGTTGACCTAAGATTAATTAACACTTTCCTCTTCTGATTCTCTGATTTTTCTCTTTTATCCTGTTTCATAGTCGCTCTGCATCTGTGAAACAGCTCATCATGAAACCAATTTAAAACCAAAAACATTTTACATTTGAGAAACCATTTTTAATATAAAACTATATTTTTAAGAGGTTTAACTTAGTAATTGGAATAAAACAGATTCATGTTTACTTTTTATATCATTAACATTATACTACATTTAGAAAATATGCATTTTATTGTAAAAATTCATTTGTCAGAGATTTTGGTCACTGGTGTTATCAGGACTCTTATTCTACATTTTAAACAGTATTTTCAGCTCTATTAAACTGCTTCTTTGGGTCGAGGCTCATCAGAGAGGAAGCACCTCAAGGCATGAGAAGGCGAGTCAGACTCGCTCACTATATTTCATTAACTTATTAATAATTTTGTTTATCAGGCAGCTCAGAACTTTGTGTCACCAGTGTTTTGTGCTTTAATGGCTGGGTAATTAAAATTTAGTCAAAATAATGTCATTATCATTATTAATAATCATTTTTTATTACTGATTTTAAATAGACCTGATCAACCAATGAGTCAGCCAATTTACAAAATCCTCAGTTTTAACCAGAATGTCACTGGAGTCACCGTCACTGGTGTATATTCATACAACACCAGTGACTGTAAAATATGTTTGAATTAAGCTCCTTTTTTTGCATATATGATAATAGGAGATGATAATGGACAAATTAAAGTTATTTAGTTTTGGGATAAAAGAAATCCACCTGAATTCCCACTCCAAATGGAGAATGACCCTTATGTGCCATATATACACATATATTACACATATATACATATCATTAAGAGTCAGGCATATATTTCAATTTATATGTACATATATGTTGTGTACATATGTGTAAGTATCAAATATTGGACGTTTATGCATTATATATGGATCACACATATATATGTCTGATAGATGGATATAACACATCCCAGTACAGTTATAATAGTTACTTTGTTATCTGTTTGCTTTTAAATATTAAAATATTCAAATGTGTCAGGGAAGAATATTTTCATTTATATCAAGTTTAATGCTTTTATTACATAACATACAATGTGCATGTTTTTAGAGTTTAGATATATAACTATTACACTCATTTTGATGTCATTAGGAAGCGTGTGGAAGAAACAAAGAAGATGCATAAAAATCTTATATTCTATTGCATAAAACTAGCATACATGAGTAATACATGCCTTTCATATATGAACGTTTTCTGTCATATTTTGTTAAGTATGTATTTGTATATGTTGATATACGGCTGAAATATATGTTCCATTTTTGAAAATGGCCAATTTCAAGTCGGCATATATGTCATATATGTGTTCATATGTGACTAAACCTAAGTTGGATATCCATATAGGGTAATATATGTTCTAATGTAAAATGATAATATGTCATATTTGTGAAACCCATAAAACAAAACCTTATACCTCCATTTATGTTGTTTTTCAGTTTTTGACATATTTTGAAAATGCCTGTTGTCCTTTACATACATACATACATCATCTAAACCGCTTATCCTTCTGGGTCACAGTGGGGTGCTGGAGCCTATCCCAGCTGTCATTGGGCAGAAGGCAGGATACACCCTGGACAGGTCGCCAGTCCATCGCAGGGCAGACAGACAGACATACACATTCAAACCTAGGGGCAATTTTAGCACGTCCAATTGGCCTGACTGCATGTTTTTGGACTGTGGGAGGAAACTGCAGTACCCAGAGGAAACCCACGCAGACACGGGGAGAACAGGCTGTCTGGTCGCCTGGCTGGGAATTGAACCCAGGCCATTCTTGCTGTGAGGCGACAGCGCTACACACTGCGCCACTGTGCCGCCCATGTTGTCCTTTACATTGTGCATAAATTTCATGATGAATGGACCAAAAGAAATGACCCAATACTACGTAGGAAAAAGTCTGGTTCCACTGACTTACATTAGAAGTAGAGTATGTTTTTTCCTTCTCCTGTAAAGTTACCATTTTGGAGATACAAGGTTTTGTTCTGACAGCAGCGACACAGATTTCCGGGACGTTTTGTGATTTCACAGGAACTGCGCTAACTCCCTTATGAATTCATTTGCCATTACTTGAAATTGTAGTTTATCTTACTAGTGCGAAATGTTGCATCAGTATTTGATGCTGGCTGTCTGCTAACGTTAGCTAGCTCTAGTTTGTTATCTGCCTCAACCATGTTTAGCTTCCCTGCTGATAAAAGTTAGAACCGAATTAAAACCTGATAGTTTTACTTTCTAATGGAAGTTGGCTTAATGGTTACCCTTAGAGAGCATTAGTTTCCTATAGGACCTTTAGATCCCATTAGGAAACCATTAATCAGAACACCTGTTGAAAACACGAAATACCATCAGTGTCTATTGAAACCAGCAGGAACATGCGGACACTTTTAATGGTTTCTATTTTTTTTTTTCAGCAGGGCTGACAGTGTGCTAACTTTGTCCCTTCTGCTATTGCCATAAACAGTTATAATTCTTTTAACAATCTTCATAATTAAGAGCTAGAAGGCTTAAAATCTTACTAATCGTTTGCTAAGTGAAGCTTCGTAAAGCTGGGTCTCAGTATGGACCGAATATTTGCTACGACTCACTTAGCAAATTAGCATGTCCCTTATTTCACAGAGCCTTTAAAAACTCAGTTCAGCGCTGCTGGCGTAAGTGTTTTAAGCCGCTTTGTGGTGTTTGACTTGTGTTTTTGTCATAATAGTGTATAAATGTCATTATATTTAGACTTTTTTCTGTCAAAGGTCTCTTTACAGCACACTGGGGTACAGATTAGCATGCTAGCCTGCTCTGTCACCTCAGGTTGTGTCTCAAATGGCTAATATGGCTTAGAGCAGGGCTTCAATCGATCTGAATGAAGAACAAAATCTGTCATCTGATTATCGTTTTATTACGGAGCTCCGGAGGGACGGAGGTAAAAAAATCATTAATTCGAGCGAACGTTTTGCAGTTCGTACGCACGTTTTCCTTTATTCGTGCTCACGATTTCTTAAATCGTTCCCTCATGTTCTTTTAAACGCGCGTACGTTTTTTTTTACTTCGTGGGTACGTTTTTTGTTTATTCGTGATCACGATTTTGTAATTCGTTCACTCGTTTTAATCGTCAATCTTCACTAAACTGCGCTGTCTAATGATCATATTTAACACTGATATCGACGCTTAGCGCTGTTTCTGCTCCCTCAACAAGCTGCGGTGTTAGAGATCGTCACACAATTACAGGAGGAAATGATCAGCGTCGACGTTTTAACAAACTCAAATTAAACACGCACAGAAACGTTCATGCGGGATGAGGTCAAATGGCGAGAGAGTTTAATAGATCTGTGGATTAGATGTAGATATATTAATGTGAGGATGTTGAAACGCTGATCATTTCGTCCTGTAATTGTGTGATGGTCCCTAACACCGCAGCTTGACCGGGAGCAGAAAAGCTGTGGGCCGTTCGCTGTGAAGAGGAGCTGCAGTTTCCTCATAACCCCCAAATCAAAATCAGACCTGATGAGCTTCTCTGATCATTATCTCATCAGTCTAACACGTCAAAACCCGTCAGACGGTCTCAGGGAGCTGTTATCAAAACACAAACAACCACAAAAACGAGAGAACGAATTAGAAAATCGTGATCACGAGTTAAAAAAACGGACCCACGAAGTTAAGAAAATGTGCAAATGTGGAACAGCAATTCCTGCTGTCTTTTGACTTGAAGGAGAATTCCACAGATTTTTCAAAATTTCAGCATTATTTAATGGTTACGATGTAAACAAAGTCATTCAGAGTGGTTTGATGTGAAATTCGCAGCTCTAGAGAAACTTACTGAGACAGAATTGTTCACAGTGGTGGTGAATGGAACCAGACATCAATGCCTCTAAAAGCTTTAGTTTTACATGAAAGTTTTGGCCTAAAATGTAGTTTTTAAATGCATTCATAGTGGAAAAGTACATGCAGGGCGATGGGAGGCGAAATAGTCGGCAAACAAAACATACTTTTTTGGATTTACCACTATTTTACCATCATCAGTGTTACATTTAAAACTTAGAAGATGACTGAGGCTTGACTAGTCTTTTCGGATTACAAACAAAATGGCTATGTTTGTGTTGTAGACATGGTGACCCCTAGTTCCATTCACCACCACTGTAAAGAAATCAGAGTCAGTCACTTTCTAAAATGCACCATTTCACATGAAACATGCCTTTGCTCACATCATAAAGACTGAGTTACACAGAAAATGGCAAAAAAAGAAAAAAATCAGCAGAATTCCCATTTAACTCGAAAAAGGAACGTCATTTTTGACACCAACATTGTCATTTTTCATATCTCACTGTGTTAAGAATTATCTGCCAATACGGTGAGATAATTTTACCTGATAAAAAGACTTAAAAGGAGGAAAAAAGTCTTGAAATAAGTCATATATTATAATATTCCTTCAACCATCTTCAAATTTGAAATATTAAATTTATGGATTCATTTAGAAGAATTGCATAATAATAATTAAGTAATTGCATAAATACTCATTTAACTGCAAAGTAAGCAATTTAAGTGCATTTTACAGCTAGTAACAAAGTGGCAGTGAGTGTTTGTTTATCTCCGCCAGGTTTCCATCACATTGTTTGCAACTCTGTGACTCTCTTTGCCCTTTCTGTACAAAGTGTTGGCACCCTGTAGCAGCCCAGTTTACTGTAAACTGTGAACTAACCTCATTAATTAACTTGATGAGGGTGTTACAGGTTTCCTTCAGGCCTGACTGGAGGTGGAGGACACAGTGTTTATAACAGGACACAGTGTTTATAACAGGGTGGAAATGCTGGATGCTTCAGGTTCCTGATTATGACGGCCCCTAAGAATAACCCTTCATTTTTTGAGCCAACCTGTTTGGTCAGGATCCATGTCCTGGTGTGTGTTGCCAATCTGTATAAAGGACGCTGCCCACAGGACACTGTTGGCTGGCTGAATGTTTTTGGTTCTCAGTCCAGCAGTGACACTGAGGTGTTTAAAAACTCCAGCAGCACTGCTGTGTCTGATCCACTCAGACCAGCGTAACACACACTAACACACCACCACCACGTCAGTGTTACTGTGTAAGTGGTCAGGGGAGCTGATAAAGTGGACAACAAGGGGGTGATTTTAATGCAGCTCCTACAAAACCTTGCCCATCCAAAATAAGTTGAAGAGCTATGAAATGCATCAGTAGACGTGTTTCATTATAAAAGTATCCACAGTCCAAATGCAGAATTGACCACAGCTGGGAACAGAGGACCATCCAATCCACATCAAAAGAGTGTTAATTCAAAACAAACTGTGTCTAAAAAATGGAGTTTATTGAGGCATTTTTCTCATGTGTTTGGTGAATGTGGTCATGTGTGCACATTCTACGCACAAACAAATGCAGCTCTTGGCCAGAACCTCAGGGTTTCACAGCAACATGAAGCTGACGACAGCAGCACTGACCTCACCACAACTCTAGAGGGCAGCAAAGCGCTGCAGGGCAAATCTACCATCAGTACAACAACTCTGGAGGCAAAGCAGTTCATCTCATTAGAAGCAGAAAAAGAGAAAAGAGTACATTATTTTGGGATAAAGTCATTTTTACCCAAATGACACCTGAGGAATCTGGAATTTCACCATTCATGTGTAATTAAACGGTTTAGATGTTGGTTTGGTGTGAAATGCTCTGTTTAAATCACAATTGCTCACAGTGGTGGTGATAGGAACCAGACATCCACCTCTAAAAGCTCCCTCACAGAAAGATGGATACGCTGCCTGATGTCTCAGACACTGTTTTAAGGTTTTGGCCTAAAGTGTATTTTTAAAAATCCGTTATTGGTGTAGAGGTACATGCAGGACGTTATAAGGTAAAATAAAAGACTTTTTTCAGATTTATCACTATTTTACCATCAACTTTCCACATAAAAACTCTGTAGTTGTGTAGGTTCACTGGTGGTTTTGTACAGTAAATAAAATGGCTATATCTGTGTTGTAGTCATGGTGACGCCTGGTTCCATTCACCACCACTGTAAAGAAATCTGAGTATCTACAATCAACCATTTCACACCAAACCACTCTGAATGATGTTTACATCTCAGTAGTCATGTTTACATGCAGCCTAAAAATCCATTAATAGTAGGACTAATAGCTCAATCCTGACAGAATACGTCCATGTAAACACCTCAGTCAGAATAGTCTAGTCCGATTGAGGCCATTTGGAATACAATACAATTCTATCCAATTGAACGAGGTGGGTAATCCTGTAAATAATCTGTTAAATAGAAGAATAATATCCGTGTAAACGTCTGTATCTGATTACATTCCCTATCGGAAAGTTTAAGTCCGTTCTGATCATGTTCGTCATGTCATAGTGAAAGTTTACACCGTTCAACATGGCGGAGCAGAAACTGGTCTGCAGAGGAGACGAAGTTTATGCTCTGATCTTTAAAAGACGGCGGTGGGACGGACGTCCAGCTTATGTGTCTCAGAACACGACGTCTTCCTCTCGGCCTTCTTTAATAAGGACATGTGAAGGATGTTTTCCTGAGTCTTACGTAATTTTAGAGCTATTAAAAACACAAGCACTGCTCACTGCTGCTCGTCTTACTCTGACTGGAGTCACGTGATGCTCGTTGTCAGGGTAACATCTACAATAAGTGGTTCTCTATGCATATGCGTAATTTTAGATCTGATTACTTGTAGTGAGCATGTAAACGGAGAATAAACACCTCAGTCTTAACCTATAATCGGAATGTATTAAATCGGATTGGCAAAAATCTTTGCATGTAAACACAGCCAATGAGTTAACTATGTGGAAATTTTGAAAAATCAGTGAATTTCCCCTTCCAGCTCATTCTCTTTCTCAAGATCTTGGTCTCACATATGCTTTAGTTCAGCTGTAAGCTATAATCTTCTAAAGGCATCATTAAGGCTGAAATAACACACGTCTTCCATAAAACAATGACCCAGTCAGGGGTCACCCACTTCGCCTTTTAATTATTAACATTCTCTCCTCGTCCACTAGAAACACATCCCTTGTAGTTTCACCTCACTGGTGTACGGTTAAGAGAGCTGTAGCTCGACTGCAGTTAACATGCAGTTTGTGTTAACCACCCTCTAGTCCTTCATCAGTGGTCAGTTTCTGACCACAGAGCCGCTCTTGGCTGGATATTTTGGGTGGTGGACCAGCAACACCGCTGTGTTTGAAACACTCATACTAGCACCACATACACTGCCATGTCAGTATCACTACTGTGCTGAGAATGGATCACCACCCAAATATCTGGACAACAGCAGACGTGTGGTCAGAAACTGACCGTAATGAATGGGAGAGAGGGCTGATAAACTGCAGCAGTGAGTGGAAGCACAAGGTGGGTGTTTCTAATAAAGCGGCCAGTGAGTGGAAGCACAAAGTAGGTGTTTCTAATAAAGTGGCCAGTGAGTGGAAGCACAAAATAGGTGTTTCTAATAAAGTGGCCAAGTGAGTGGAAGTACAAGGTGGGTGTTTCTAATAAAGTGGCCAGTGTGTGCATGGTGCATGTGTTGAATTCTAACATAAATTGATAAAGTTTCCTTTTATTAACATACCAATCATATCCATATGCTTTGAAAAGAATATGTTAATAAAGGCCATATTTGCTGGAGTACATATTAGATTTAAATGGTGATTATTGATGATTTATAGGGAGCTTTACAAGAACTAAATGACACAAACACTGAGCGCAAACACAGTAAGACAGCCGGTCCAAATGACAGATTTAGAACATCTGTTTCCCTTCACTGAAACTTAGCCTGCATTTTTAAAGGGGATCTCAAACAGCCCAAATTACAGTTGCAAATACATTCAGAACAATAAAGCAAAAATCCCTTTAACTCCACTCAGATTAAGGTGAAAGTTCAGTGGAAAATATCCTCTCCCCCACAAATACAGTCAGTCTGCTGAAACATATTTGGTGTCTGAAGTTTGCATCTTTAGTATTTGGCGCTATGAGGTGTACAAGTGTATTTCAGTTGCTGAAAAACAGTCACAGAATACACTCCTGTATTTTATTCACCTTCTTGGTCTCTAATGTAGCACCGTTTTGAAGCATATAAACAACTCACAGTGGGAGCTAGCCAGGCTAAAGTACGGCCTCCACATGGCGGAGTTAGTTTTAACATGCTGTTACAGTTTACACTGGCAAAGTAAACAATAAGGGAACTCCATATCCCCAGTATTAAATCTCAAATAGTTTAAAAATATATAACAAGCTAAGTTGCCCTGCTCTCCCTTACATTTGTCCATTTTTTAAATAAATAACAGTGTTCAAACAGTGTCCACTAAAGCTATTTATATTGATTTAACCTGTGTTTAACACTTCCTCCTGTCCTGCCTCACTGCCTTCTCACCACGCAGAAAGCAAGCTGTGTGAACTTTGAGACAGGAGTCGTGTTTTGTTTGTGTGTGTTTTTGTGTACGAATCGTTATTAATGTTCCATTAGACTCACACAGCTGCCACACTCTCTCTACTGCCTCATTACTCTTCATATTTACCCCAGGATTACAGTAAATACAGTGAGAACAGGATGTGATGTGGATCAAATTCTCTCTCTCTCTATACATACTCACACACACACACACACACACACACACACACACACACACATACATATATAAATGTACTATATATATATATATATATACACTGATCAGACATAACATTATGACCACCTCCTTGTTTCTACGCTCATTGTCCATTTTATCAGCCCCACTTTTTATATAGGTGCACTTTGTAGTTCTACAGTTACAGACTGTAGTCCATCTGTTTCTCTGCATACTTTGTTAGCCCCCTTTTACCCTGTTCTTCAGTGGTCAGGACCCCCATGGACCCTCACAGAGCAGGTACTATTTGGGTGGTGGATCATTCTCAGCACTGCAGTGACACTGATGTGGTGGTGGTGTGTTAGTGTGTGTTGTGCTGGTCTGAGTGGATCAGACACAGCAGTGCTGCTGGAGTTTTTAAACACTGTGTCCACTTACTGTCCACTCTATTAGACACTCCTACCTTGTAGATGTAAAGTCAGAGACGATAGCTCATCTGCTGCTGCACAGTTTGTGTTGGTCATCCTCTAGTCCTTCATCAGTGGTCACAGGACGCTGCCCACAGGACGCTGTTGGCTGGATATTTTTGGTTGGTGGACTATTCTCAGTCCAGCAGTGACACTGGTTAAAAACACCAGCAGCACTGCTGTGTCTGATCCACTCAGACCAGCACAACACACACTAACACACCACCACCAAATCAGTGTTACTGCAGTGCTGAGAATGATCCACCACCCAAATAGTACCTGCTCTGTGAGGGTCCATGGGGGTCCTGACCACTGAAGAACAGGGTAAAAGGGGGCTAACAAAGTATGCAGAGAAACAGATGGACTACAGTCTGTAACTGTAGAACTACAAAGTGCACCTATATAGAAAGTGGAGCTGATAAAATGGACAATGAGCATAGAAACAAGGAGGTGGTCATAATGTTATGCCTGATCGTGTGTGTGTGTATATATATATATATATATATATATATATATATATATACTACACACACACAGTTAATACACATCAAATTCACAAAGATATTTCATATTTTTAGTTTCACATATATTAACAGTGATATATAAGGTGATAGATTACATATAAATATTATGTACAGACTCTGCGTGTGTCTTCCTCTCTTTATAACTGTCTCTCTCTCTGTATATCTCACTGCATCTTTCTCTCTCTACCCTCTCTCTCTCTGTATCACTTTCTGTATATCTCTCACTCTCTGTATATCTCTCTTTCTGTCCCTGTATGTCTCTCTCTCTCTCTCTCTCTCTGTATTTCTCTCTATCTCTCTCTCCCTCTCTGAGTGGATGCTAATGTGTTTCAGACAAGGCTTTTAAAGATTTGTGAATGTGTGCTTGTGTATTAGAGAGTCATTAACTTCTCTCAGTTTCAAAGGAGATGATTGTTCTCTTCATCTCGCGCACACACACACACACACACGCACACACACACACACACACACACACACACACACACACAGACACACACACACACACAGTATGAGTTTATTTGGGGTCAGGATTTGAGACTTGCATCACAGGCCATGCATAACTACCCAAGAACATACATTCATAGATTACTGACAGAAGAAAAAGCATGTTTAATTGAACCACTTGAACTGTCTGAACTTACTGACGCCTGTATATAACTGCACCGCTTTATGACACGCCTAGGAGTGTTAATAGACGATTTTAGAGTTTAATGTTCCCCCTCATCCCAAATGTAAATGATCTGTCAAGACATGCATGATGTCTAAGTTTACACACATTTTTGCTAACATAAAAAAACAGTGGTAGTTTTTAGCTTTGCTAATGTACTTTTGTCCATGTTCATAGATAACAGTGGGTCATAAAGTGTCAGAAACACATAAACAAGTCTATTTGAACAACACACGATTTGAGACAGGTGTGTTTATACAGATACACCGTTTGTACCATGCTAATTGGTGGGTCATGGGCATAGATATACATGCCTACATGCCGCGTTGGGTCCAACCAGGCATGTCAACGGTGCTGCCATTTTAGGGCAGTCAACATCACTGCTGGACTGCTTTCAGTGCCATTGCAGAGTGGCAGATTAAGAAAAATACTGTCCAAAATGACACTATTTCAAGAATATCACTCTCAGAAAGTGGGATAGGATTATATAACGGAGGGAACGCAGAGATCCACACTCATGTCTGTGTGATGTTTATGTGTAGATGTGGTCGTGTGGTTGGTGAAGCACAGAGAACCTGTTGATGTGATTGTTTTTCCTCTGGTTTTATATGAAGCTTATTTCATTTAATAGTCCATTCAGGGGGTCTTCACTTGATGTAGCAATTATTTGTTGACTGTGATGGTTAAAGCTTTGTAGCTCGGTAAGTTACAGCATTCCTTAATCCGTGTAGATATTCATAATAGATTAACGTTAGCACCTTCTCACATGAACCTGAAGTTAGATTCTAATTTTCCAGCTTCTTGTTCAAATTTTCCCGTTCCACCTTAAATGGTGCAGCTTCAGGCACCAGAAAGTGACTGCTGCACCATTTAAGGTGGAACGGGAAAACTCCAACAAGAAACTGACGACTAGGAAGCTAATTTTAGCTTCGTCCCTCTTACTGTGTTTTGGGGGTTCATTTTATTTTTATGTGTATTAAGATTAGAAGTGAGTCACACACTGATGGATTTGCTGATGTGTCTGATTGTGTTTCTCCCGCTAAACTCGATTTTTACCATTAGGTGCAGACTGAATACTTTCTGGCTGGTCTGGACGGCTAATTAGCACCATCAGTTATTAAAGTAATAAAAGCTACTGAGAGCAGATCCGTACAGCCTGGATTAATCTGTGTCTGAGGATTATAAGAAAACAAATGTGGTGAAAATCGGTTGAGTAATAAGGAAGTTGTGGCTGATTTAATCCTGAGACTCTTCGTCTCTCAATACAAGTGAATTTGTTTACAAGTGGATCTTGACCACTCCAACATGGTGGACGCTCAGACGTATCACCTCAGATAGAGAACAACAGACAACACGGCATCTAGGTATGGTTATCTATGGTTGTAAGTTCCTATAACTTGTTAGCTACATTAGCTTCATAGCTCCAGTGTAAAACTGCAGACAGTAAACATCTCTTGGCTGGTCAAGCACGTTTGGGGTAAATGGGCAAAGTGTGTATACGTGATTTTGAACTATTGCTTTAATAGCATATAAACAAAAACTGAAGATTAGCTGAACAGACTGGCCCTCCAGGCTCTGTGCTCTGCATGTACTCGGCTGTATGTGTGGGATGTTTACAAGCACGTTTTCTTTTATTTTAGTAAGAGGATCCTAACTGGAACGTTATGCAGTTTGCATGAGGTTCAATTGTATCTCAGTCTGATTGTGTGTGTTGGTTTACAGTGATGTGTGTTTCTACAGTGCTGCGTAAAAATCAGAGACCACCATCTTTCATCTCCACTCAAAACACCCATGAAACCCTTAAAATCACAGGCTTATTACATACTAAGGCTTATTAATCATTAACTACAGGGACTTCAATGCAAACAGGTTGAGCTATTCTTCAGTTATACACACTTAAACAATACGGTTCTTTAAGGGTTCTTTATTAAAGAAAATGTTTCCATATAGAACTATGAACACTCAAAGAAC
>NW_023494790.1:37285505-37288005 GCF_904425465.1 Colossoma macropomum
ATCTGTCCTCCTTGCTCTCTCTCTCTCTCTCTCTCTCTCTCTCTCTCTCCACCAGAAACTTTTTTTCTTTTTGTTCTGTTATTCACTGATGGGTCAGTGAGACTCTTCCTCTTCTCCTCTAATCCACGTCATTGGGGCCCCCGTGACCGACGACATGGCTCAGCAAAGATGGACAGGAAGTGATGTAATCTAGCAAAGGCTAGACATGCAGGACACACGTTTACATAATGTTTAAGTAGCACTTTCATACCAGCTCAGCACGTCTGCAGCCTGTTAGCAGCACATATGTGTTTCTATGTATCGATCATTATGATCATTATTTCTGGATCAATCACAGTGCAGCTCTCATACGACCCATCAGTGGCACTTACATCGGTTTCTCCTTTAACAAATACAAATCACGTACATTTATGGAAAATTTGTATGTAGTCTAGAACTTATGTCATTTTCAATTAGTCATTTTATTTATTGATCAGTATGAGTTACTCATATTTCTGTTAAAAATTATAGATAGTGCAGTATGCATGTAATCCATAAGTAGCACTAGCATCACTTTCTCTATTGATACATATCAATGAGTGCATTTACATGCACTTAATAATCTAATCATAATCTGACTTCTGCAGTTATCTGATTATTCAGATGGTCATGTAAACAGCACATTCTGACTTCTTAGACCAGAGAAAGGTCTAAAAATCTGATAAAGAGGCTGGATTTTAGCTCAGTAATCAGATTTCCCAGTGCATGTAAACTCTTACTCTGATTTATTTCGGATTTCTCAGTCTGAGCATGTGTGAAAACAGACGGCGGTACTGGAAATAAGCGAGCAGTGTTGCCACGAGACACAGCAAAACGCTTTTGGAGTGACACTGAAACTACATGCTTGATGAAATGAAGGATTTAGATATTCTTCATCATTTAGATGATGTATGCTCATATTTGAAGTATAGTATAGTTTTACGTTACGTTTACATCACGTCTTCTTCTGTGAGTTTATTGGCTGGTTGCAAAGCAGAAATCCACTAAATATCCGCTAAAATATGGAATTTAATCCATTTGTATTCTATTTTTTCACAATTACCTCAGAATAAAGTCGGTCACACCAGGGACTTCAGCTAAAAGCTTCATATGAAATCATGAGCTAAATGAGAAAATCTCTGATAACTGAAAGACACAGTGGACTCACCATGTGCTTTTCTTCATAGATCCTCAGAAAACAGGTAAAAGTAAGTCGAGTGATGTCATCAGTGTGACTTTTATTTCAAAATAAGAGATTTTTGTTACGCAGTAACACCAGTGACACGACTCCTGGGGAACTTTCATTATATATTTTAAAATGTTTATTTGGCATTTGTTTTCTTTATCTCATTTAAATCATATATTTCAGAGTCATGTATAGACTATTGCAGTTAAAATTGCAGAAAAACATTTTTTTCTTCAAAATATGGCCTCAGCCTTCACACATGACTGAGGACGAGCTCTTCTGTGGTGCTTGGAATTCTATATGATTGATTTATAAAACCAATATTGCTAAATTGAGGCTCAAGAAGGTGTAATTGTTAAAATAACATATTGTTTTATTTTAAAATATAAATAAATTGTAACCCTAACTTATTTTTCAAGTGTAATATATCTGTAAACGCTAGGGACACGAAAATGGGTGATTCTGTAGAATGAATCAAATACAGATTGTGTATTAGCCGTTCGTCTGATTATCAGTTTAATGATCCTAAAGGGGGCATCAGTACAAACACACACACACACACACACACAAACACACAAACACGCAGGCACACACACACTCACACTGTTCTCCCTCCATTATATATGCGTGAGTGTGTGAGCATTCGCCTGCAGGTCGAGTGTGTGTGTGTGTGTGTGTGTGTGTGTGTGTGTGTGTGTACACTAGAGAATTTGAGGGAGAGGGGCCGGGTGGTTGACAGGTGGCCAAGGCACAGGTCTGGCATGGGCGATCACGGACGAGCGAGCGAGCGAGAGAGAGAAAGAGAGAGAGGGACAGACAGAGAGAGAGACCCCGGGGTGAGGATTGCAAATGAGAGAGGTGAGAGAGAGAGAGAGGGAGACCTAGTGAGAGAGGAGTGAAAGTGAGAAAGGAAAAGTGAGAGAAAAGAGCAAAAGAGCGAGACAGAAAGACAGAGGGGGAGTTAGGGAGAGAGAGGAGAGAAAGGGGGAGAGGGAGACAGAGAAAGTGAGAGAGAGTGTGAGAGAGAGAGAGAGAGGGGAGAGAAAGAGAGAGGGGAAGAGAGAGAGACAGAGAGAGAGAGAGAGACAAAGAGAGAGGGGAGAGAAAAAGAGGAGAAGAGAGAGAGGAAGAAAGAGAGAGAGAGAGAGAGAGAGAGAGAGAGGAAGAAAGAGAGAGACAGAGAGAGAGAGATGGAGGAGGGAGCAGTCAGCAGCTGTCGACCTAATTCCTCTAACACAGTGCTATTGCTCTGATTAAGGCAGCGCTCCGGCCTCTAATTTACTCCTGACACCAGCT